>NW_019386041.1:0-88851 GCF_000671375.1 Centruroides sculpturatus
CTATAGCTAAATAAACTTATTATAGCATAAATGAACTTATTATAGTGATATTATTTCATGAATATGCTAAAAATAAAATAAAAAATTATCAGAAATAAATAAATTAAGAAAAAAAAGCGTTAATTAAAATTTAAGTCAACAAATATACCTGGAGAAAAATATGTGAAACAGACAATAGACAAGACAGTGCCGTCAAGTGCTGACATCTGTTGATAAATTTTATAAAAATCAATTTTTACTTGGGTAACGACTATTCGGTACCCCCAAAGTTTTGCTTAACAATGGGGGTACCGATATATTGGTACTTTCGGGTCAAAGGTTAAATGGTAAGTGGCCAACAAATCAAATTTTGTGCAAAATGGACCAAATATTTAAACTTTGCTTCCTTGAAAACTCTTAAAAACATATTTTGGCTTACTGATAATTTTCTTATTCAAATGCTATCCTCCTCCTGGTCAGATAAAGGGGAGCCTGTTGTGAGTGGGTTGAAGTTAATTTGATCAAAAGTAGTCATTGACTTCCTCCTGGATGAGAGAATGGTCTTTGAAAAGTTTTATTGTATTTGATCAATGTTGAAATGTATGAATATATTAGATTATGATGGCATTTATATTTAAAAACTTTTGTGTTTAAATTTTAACTGTTAATTGATGCAGCAATACAGGCTATAAATCTATGGCAAAACAATATGGTACTTTCAAAATTCAGAAATGAATAACAGGCATAAATAGGTTTAAAATGTGGTAAAAACCATTAAAACTGAAAATGACATAATATCAACAGTTTTTAATTAAAAGAATTTTTCTAATATTTTGTATTTGGTCTTATATTTTTGAAACAGTATGCTTTCAGATATTTTGTAAAAAAAATAATTTAATAAAATTTTGTGTGTTATTATAGTGATAAATATTGTATAATTTGAAATAATGGACATTATTATAATAGTAATCAAATAAATATTTCATTCATTTTTATGAAATTAAAAACTGAGAGGTGGTCTTATAATTATGTGACAGACTTACATGTACTTTACTAGCCAGACAACTGCAATTTGATAAGGAGGTAATTGCATGATCAGATGTCCCTAGATTGTTTGCCTTTACAAAAATGCAAAAACAAGGGCAGCAAGTTATATCCATATTGGACAAGGCTAGATCACCTACTCACAAATTAAAGTGAGCAGTACACATCCTTCTTGTCACCCACATAGAGAGCTACCAACTTAAAATTGTGATTTTGGTGTAAATGGTATAGGTTTAACACTGATGCTCACTAACTACTAAACCTTGGATTACCATTTTGGATTCAAATCTAGTGGATCTGCAAACATTTCATCCAATTGGAGGACAATGAAATTGTGAAGCAGTTTGGTAAGATGACTTCCAACAACAAATGTAATTTTACTATTGAATTAATCAATAGGAACACTAAAGAAACCACTAGTTGATTGTGAAATAGAAGATGATAAAATTTACACATATTGTTTAGATAATTCTGCCAAAATATCAATTTTGAATCCTGCAGATTATACTTTCTTGACAATTGTGAAACTGGCTTCATCCAGCTTGAGTATCTAATTTGTGCCTAACCACATGATTTTGACATTCAGTTTTTCTGTTATTCATGAACAGTGTCAAAATAAATAATGTATTTATTATTAGAAAAATATCAAACTACAAGAAACAGTCATTATAAAATATTGTTTTAATGTGAAAACATGTAAATTTATGCAGATTCTGAAGAGCTGGTGAATAAAAAAAGGATATTGCTAGACTGAAAATCTTGCAGGCAATTCACTCAGTCTACCACTAAACCATGAAAGAATTTTGGGGTGATGTCTCCCTATGCTTGATATAAGATTTTATAACTTTATAAAATGTTTTATGTATATATTTTGAAAAGTAATGTAATTTATTTTATTATTTATATTAAATAATAATTATTTTTCACAGTAATAACAAAACTAAAAATTAGCCAGCTCCATCCAGTATAAATAAAAACAAATAATTTGCACCAAAAATTAACTAAACATTATTATTAACATGTTCAAGCAGCTGTTTCCAGTGAAAAGTGTGCAAGATTATCTGCTACAAAACTTCCTAAAAGTAAAATCAAAGTATTTTATAAAAAAAAGAGGAGCAAAAACAAAACACAAAGTTTCAGTTTTGTTTTCAATAGTCATAAAATTGCAAGTACATTTTCTGGAAGGCACATGAAAATAATCCTCTGAAAATCTTTTGAATTTTCAGAGGAATCACTGAATACATGAGTTGGAGTTTAAATTATTACTTTTATTGGATGATTTGGATATTTGTGATTTCCTCATATAATTTTCATTAAGGATAAATTTGAGATTGCTAAATTGGATCACTTATCATCAATTTAATTTCTTGTTTTTACAGTGGTTTTGGATCAAAATGGTGTTAGTAAAGGATTTGGATTTGTGAGATTTACCAGTGAAGAAGAATATAATAAAGCATTGGCTACAATGCAAAATGCTACTGTTGTTGGATCTAAACCAATTAGAGTTAGTGTTGCTACTCCTAAAAGGTTAGTCTGTTCTTTATTAAATTTCTTAACAAATTTGATTTTCATTGTTTGTCACATTGGTAAAAATATGTTTTTTTTATTCTTAGACTATTTTCTAATTAAAAAGTGTGTTCTACTAATATTACTAAATTTTGTCAAACTTATTTTATTATGAATATTATTTATATTATCTTATCATTACTAATATATATAAATTTTTCTAAACAATATCAAAAGCATTGGTCAGCAGCACATTGGTCAGTGATGCAGTTGGTTGGCACTTGGTGACCGATCTTATGTCTTGACATAATAATACGATTATTAAACAAAAACAATTGATATATAAACAGATTAAGCAAGGCACTTGGAAATGGTAACCACAAGATTTTTGCCTGTATTATTGTTTTCTACAATTTGCCTCTAAACACCAAGCTTATCTTTACCAAAGAAAAACTCCTAAGGAAAATGTTGACTGTCATCTAAATTGTCATAGATTTTTACTTGGCAAAGTTTCTTACATCTCAGATGTTTTTGTTTGGATTATTTATATACTCATTTTATACATCTATATAACAGAGGTTGTGTAAAACTTTTTTGAGTAAAAGGGGCAAATAGAAAAGGTTTAAGAAGCCCTTCATTGGCAATGCATTTGGGAAAAGCACAGATATGAAAAGGAAACAATGAACCTCATAATTAATTTTGCATGATTTCTTTAAACTGTCAGCTGTTAAGATTGGAAATGTCACAAATGAGAACAACTTCAATTAGCTTGTTTAAAATTTCTCAAGCATGTGGAGTGTAGAAGCTGATATTAAGTTCTGCAATAGAGCCAGCTCTAAAGTATGTCTCTCAAACTTATTGAAGGAGGACTCAGAGATAGAAGAAAATGTCAGATATTTTCAAATCAGATGTCTGAAATATGTCTTATCAAGTACAGACACAAATATATTTTCTTCTGTGGTCAAACTATTTGATCAGTATCTCCCTATTTCTCTCTCAAACAGAAGAAACATTAATTTGCTTTGATCATACAAAATATGAAACACTACTGAAGTTGCTGACAGGAAGATTACCTAAACTGAAAATCTTACAGCATTGATCTGATGTATAATCCCTCAAATGATCATTTTCAGATTTTGAGGATACAGTAATAGAAATGGAAGTTTGCAATGAGGCAAGGAAAATACTAAAATACAAGCAAAAAAATTGCAATAGTTTTCATGCAACATGTTTGATGTTACTTTCACATAAGTAACATCATATTTACAGAGCAAGCTGATTGGAAAAGATGATAGCATTCTTAAACATTGTAGATGCTTACTCTCAAAAAGTCAACAAAAAACCTGGACTTTTCAGTCAGTAAAACATTTTGTAGATGCCATGCCTCTGGTTCCAGGAGTCTTTTCTTATTCTGACAAATGGTTTTTCGATATGAAGATATTGATTAGAAATGATTAATCAAAACTGAATGATGATGATGTATCTACAAGGAGAAGACTAGATCATTATTATATAAAAATATCTTCTATAAAGCCATTCCTTGGTCATGATAAGTACCCAGAATTAACATGTTTAATCAAAGTATTTCTTGTCTTTTTCCACAGTAATGCAGATGTAGAAAGAGTTTCTCAAAAGTATTCAATTTCCAAATTTCTCAAAGTATTTAATAAAGCCATGAACACAGCTATCAAAAGCATCAATCAGTGCAATCCAGTGTACAAAAGATTGAAGCAATATGATTATTGGTGTAAAATTCCCATCACAGGAATTTTTGAAAAAGTTTAAAGTGCATTTGATACCCAGCAAGAGTTGAAGAAGAAAAATGTTTGTTAGCTGAGCAACAAAAGAAGGAAGAAATGAGAATGATGCAAGAAGGAAAGAGAGGAGGAGGAAATGAGGAAGAGAATGTAGAAAAAGAAATCCAGAAAAGTTCAAAGATACTTAAATAAGGAGAAAAATTTATACTTGTGTGAAACTGAAGTATAGACAAAAGTACATATTTATAACACCCTGATCACAGAAATAAATGGGGTTGAAGAAGAGTGATATGAGAGTAGTAGAAATTGCTCAAAGAATGCTATAAGCAACACAAACCAAATTAGAAAAAGCTAACAATTATCTGAAAAATTTATTGTATGAAATAAACAAAAGCCTAAGGAAAATCCTTGGTATCTCATATCAAGACCATGTCATAAATGAAGAAATTTTTAAAAAGTCCAACTAAAAATACGTGCCGGTAACTGTGACTGAATGCTGGATGCATTTTGCTAGGCACATATTGCATCAACATCGAAAAACTGCATTACTGTAGATATCGCCTGGTGAAAAAAGGAAGCAAAGCTGACCTCAAAAAATTTGATGTCAAAGATTTAAGGAGGACTGAAAAGTTATTAACATCTCATGGGATGATACTAGAAAGAAAATAAAAACAAAAACTGGTTAAAGATATTAGAATTTAATTTTTACAGCTGTGCATTATAATTATAGCAGATAAGATTAAATCAAGCAATTTTTACCCAGTTTTAGCTAATATGCTTAAATGTAGTAGTTTTTCTTGTGCCATGATACTCAACGTATTTAAAGAAAAAGTCACAATAACATTTATATAAATTTTTCATTTTTCTGTATGTAAAATTACTTTTCTTTGCATGAAAATAGGCTGCTCAGAATAGGTCCTTGTGGAATGCCACTAATAGGGGGAAAATTATAAATTCAAAATTATCTTGCATAGTCTTGATAAAAAATAGTTGTTTATCCAAGCTAAGAAAACAGGGTTAATATTGAAGTATTCATGCAGGACATGTAGAAGTATTTTAGGTAGAACAGAATCAAAAGCTTGAGAAATGTTTAATAATAACACAATAAATATAAGTGCAACTTTTAACAAAGATAAAACTTTTGCTTCAGTCATTTCCTTCCGTTATTTGCACTATTAGCAGTTCATAAAAATAACAAAACTCACGGAGACAACCTTCCTTTCTAGGCTACTGCCTCCATAGTAAAAAATGCAAAAGAATGTAAAAGCTTGAGAAATGTTGAGATAAATAACATAGGTAGTTTTTCTGTTTTTAAAATTTTTAAGATGGTAAAAAGAGTTTTAAGTAGATTAGTATCAGTAGAGTGATGGTGAATACTGCAATGTTGAATAGGAAGTAGTTTAGAGGTTATTGGTATGTATGTTTTCTGATAAATACATATCTCAAATATTTTTAGCATTCCAGAAAATAGGATGATTGGTCTGAAAGAGTTAGTATCTTTTTTTTGCTGATAACTTTTATCGTAGAAGAATGCCATTGTTTCATAATATAGTTATATAAAAGTAGTCTGGAGAAGAGTTCAGATAATATGACAGCTGTAGAAGGTTGTAGTTGTAATTGTAAATTCTGTGCTATTTATAGTATTATTAGTAGAAATTACTATATATACTGACAGAGTGCACACTGAAATTATGTAATATAAAAAATAATTATAGATATGAAAAACCACAAATAAGAATTGAAATTGCAGAAACAAGATTTGAATATTCTATTTTTATATGGATATATACATTCTGTCAAATAAATACTGGGAATTGTTCTTTCAAAAGCCTGTGTAAAAAATATGAAAACAAACTTTTTGCTGTGAATTTATAGCTCCATCTGTCAACCAGTCTATTTACAACTGTTGGTTTCGTCATTGAACATGAAGTGTACTTTGCAATTTTTAAAATGAACAAGGAGTTTGTCTAAAATTTAGTGTTGCCAATTAAATTTCTTGTGCTGAGTCGTTGAAAATGTTACAGAAGGCCTATGGTGAGTCAGCTTTATCCAAAACATGTGCATATGAGTGGTACAAAGCATTTAAAGATGGCCTAGAAGTGGTGGAAAACTTGCCTCGTTCTGCTTGACCTTCAACATCTTCAACTGATGAAAACATTGACAAAATGAAGAAACTGGTGATGGAAAATTGTCATTCAAGCTTGAGAAAGAGAGGGGCTCAGAATCTGAACATGTCTCTGAATCAGTTCACACCATTTTAGTTGATGTTTTGGACATGAGACATGGTACAGCACGACAATCCAAAAGATTTGAATTTTCTTCATAAAGAGCACCAGAGAAAGGTTGCTGAAGACACGCGTGAATGAGCCAATTCAGACCCTACATTAATGAAACACATCATAAACAGATGACAAGATGTGGGTTTATGAGTTTTATGTGCAAACTTGCCAACATGTTTCAGAATGGTACTTCAAGAACGAGACAAAACTGTAAAAATGTCACTCAAAGTCACTCAAAAAAATGTTGACTGTTTTCTTTGACTGTCATGGTGTTGTCCACTTGGAATTTTTTTCCAGTGGAACAAATAGTCAACAAACAATATTACCTGAGTATTATGAAATGTTTGAGAGGGAATGTTCACCAGAAGAGGCCATATTTGTGGAAGAACAATTCTTGGATGTTGCACCATGATAACACGCCATCTCACATATCAGCCCTTGTACATTATCAACCAAGCACTGTATTCACCAGATATGGCTCTGTGTGACTTTTTTCTCTTTCCCAAACTCAAATTACTATTTCATGGAAGATGTTTTGAATCAATTGAAGAAATAAAACAAAATTTGCAGAGGGAAAGCAGGCCATACCAGAAAGTGCTTATAAGTGTTTTGATGATTGGATTACTTGTTGGTAGAAGTGCTTTGCAGCAAATTGGGCCTGTTTTGAAGGTGACAAAATAAATTTGGATGTTTTTAGACGTTGTAGCCTGCAAAAAAAGGTTGAAGTTGAGATCATTTTTAATTGTAAATTTTTTGATAGTATTTGTCTGTTTTTAGAAGTTTTACTTCAAGTTTCCTGCTGTTTGTAGTTTCTGGATTGGAATTAAAAAGGATATAAATAGGAAAAAGGATTCATTGTTTTGTATAGTCTTAAATTTTCAAAATAACTATAATAATCCTGGGCTAATATGTACAATTATGTAAATTTGTGTAATTAAACCAATATTTTGTATTTTATTTAACAATTCCCAGTTTTTGTGTGACAAGAATGTAAAAATGCAAAAACTTACTATTTTTGGCACTTTTGGCTGCTGTGCCACTATAGATCTTATAGTTGCTGTTTTGGTGATAAGTAGCTACAGTTGACAATGCTGGATATTTTTCTTATTACTGAATTAATTGACTACTTAATAAATAATAGAACCGTTTCTGTTTTGTAATATATTCTTTCATTTTATTTATAGAGTATATAATCAAGCTCCACAAAACCAGGAGTTTTCTGCTGTATACCATTATCCAGCATATGAATATCCAAATTTCTTCCCAACTTGGCAAGGCTATCATCAGTATTATGGCTATGGTTATGATCCTATCTCTTGTGCAACTTATGATCCTGGTCTTCATCAGCAGTCACAGGTTAGTGTAATTAGTATTTTTTTTTTCTATCATAAGTTGGCAAATTGACATTAACTGAAAAACTATTAGGACTCTGTTTAGTTATATTATTTTTAAATTTGAGGTGAAGAGCATATATTTTAAATTAAAAAAATTAAAAGTAATATTAAAACTTGCAGCCCAGCATTCTAACAATGTCATTTTAATATAAAGATAAAAAATCTACTTAGTATGCAACTACTTTCTGTCACAATTCAAAATAAAATTGTATTTTACATATTCAATTTTAACATGTTTGCTTTCATGCAGAAGAAGAGTAACCAGAAATTGTTAAAATTTGAATTTTATTCTTCTAGCAACGAACAACAATATTACCCAATACATTATAAACTACAGTCCAACTAATGCCGTATATTATTGACATTAGATATTGGACCGGAGGTCTGGGTGGCGTAATTGATGACGCATCTGCACAGTAAGCAGGAGTTGTGGGTTCAAGTCCCGCTCTGGGCCAATTCTTTTCTTTCAGTAGTCTAAATTATTTAATTAAAAATTATAATTATTAAATTTATTAATAGATGGTGCCTAACTTCTCCCTCTACTACCAAATTGTTTCATTATTTATTTGTATGATAGCCGATATCTAGCCTGATAACATACGGCAGTAGTTGGATTGTAGTCCTTCTAGCACATAAGTTTTCTCTTTCTTCTACACATGTCTAATTCCCCCAAGATTCCATACGTGAATTAAGATTTTCTGTTGTCAAAACAACTGATCAGACAAAGTAAATTAAAAAAAAAAAAAGCAATGAATTGCTTAACTTTCCTGGTAACATTTAAAACAGTGTGTGGCTCCATCTGTTATGATATTTTATTTTTAAAACATTTTATATTTTTAATTATTATAAAATGGCAAAAAGCTTAATTCTGAAGGTAGGGATAAGTTTTATAAAAAACTGTAAATTTTGCTTTATACTGACACAATAAATATAGTGACTCTTTTCAAACACTTGGCAGATTATTCATCTTTTATTTGGTTGGGATGCTAATTACAAGACGCGTTTCGGGCTTTAGCCCTCCTCAGCCATTATTAAAATCAAACATTAAAAACCCAACATTAAAATCAAACATGAGAAAATGTACATATACATACGCGAATTAAACATTACGTAGATATAACACATTTAAAAAACACACCTTAAAAGTACAATATGCAGCAATTACAAACATACAGACAGCATACGTAATGGACCATATCAAGTTCCATAGATTGAGTGAAGAATGAACAGATCGATAGATCTTGACAAACTTTTTTTTTATATAAATAATACTCATATAAATAAATTGAATTTACAGAAAATCATAACATCTGTTTTACCTGTAATTTAAATTTTGACACATCACCTGAATTCACACAATAACTGTTGTAACTTTTACAGACAAATCTTGCGCACAACTATCCCAGTGATACAATCTGGTTTGCTAATTTGCATATACAAGGTCTGTTCAAAAAGTATCGGACCTTTGGTCAGCAAAAATAAATTTATTGACTTTGAGGTACAAAACCCTAATCCCCTTCAAAGTAGTCTCCTTGGTAATGTATACACTTCTCCCAGTGTTCCTGTCATTGCTGGAAACACTGCTGGAATGCATCTTTTGGAATGGCCATNTGACCAATTAGTGCTTACTGAACCGTAGCACTATGCAAATGTGATGGGTCTTGATTCCCGGCCGACCAATTAGCGATCACCAGCCATAACATTATGCAAATCTGTGATTCCCAAGTCATAGTCTTATGCAAATCATGCCGTGTGGCGTGATTGTCTGCTGACCAATCGGTGGCTGTACTTTCAAAAAGCCAACAGCCACTTTCAACCATCTGTCGATGACTGTTATGACTAAAAAAACTTTGCTAAGTCTTACTTTCAGGAGGAGGTCTTATATTTCGCAATTCAGCAAAACCTGTGCTAGGTCTTATTTTCTGAGGATGTCTTATTTTCGGGGAAACACTGTAGTCTATAACATTTAATTTTCTCTTGATCTGTATTCTATTTGTTTATATGCAATTTTGTTTTATCTTTTTTATTTTCCATGCATTTGTTTGTTGCATGTATATTTTTTGTTTTATTATTGTTTTTAAGGGTCCTTTTTATTAAATTGGGGAGGAAATCAATTGTCCAGCAACACTTCCTATTATATTTATAAAATAAATAAATTAGATCATTTTTAAAAAAAATTATTTATTGATGTATAAATTGTTGATATTGCATTAGAAAAGCTATAAAATAGTTCTATTTAAAATGTTACTCTATTTTTGAGGATATAAAACAAGAAATCAGAGACTGTCCCAGACAAATGGGGATGTATGGTCACTCTATACCTAAGTCATCCTTTTATGACTATTTGCTATAGAATTAGAGCATTACTCTCTAAAGTAGGAGAATAAGGATGATAGAAGGGGTATATCAGCAAATGATCTCAAAATAATCAAAATTAAGATTGGTGAAATCCAAATAACTAACACATTTATAATATTTTTATCCAGTTTTCACCAATTTTGATACTTAAATTTTTATTTATACATTTCTTATTTTCGTTCTTAATAATCTCAACACTCTTTAAATTTTCTGTGATATGTCCTCTTTTCCTTATGTAGAATCTGTATATTAGATTTATCAATGTTGCAATCATTTAGTACACAATGATCGTGGAACACAGAATTTAATCCATGATAATTCAAATCAGACATATGTTTTTTGACCCATATTTTTAGCTTGCGTTTTGTTTCATCTATATAAAAACTGCTATTTTTACATGTGCATGGTATTTTATATACAATATTTTTCATGTCATCTTTATTTATTTTTTGTTTTCTTATACTTTGTTTAGCCTTCAATCTGGAAAATAAATTTTCGTACTTGGAGCGAGTTTCACGTTTTTCTTCTTCTCAGTATCAATTTGTTCATACATATGTTTTATGTGTGGGAAAAGTTAAATATTTTATTTTTACTTTTAATAATCTGGCAATTATAAAAAATATATAAATGTTAATTAGAAAAAAATAACTAATTAAATTGTTGGAGAAGCAAAACATATGTGTATAGGAAGTTANTTATTATAAAATGGCAAAAAGCTTAATTCTGAAGGTAGGGATAAGTTTTATAAAAAACTGTAAATTTTGCTTTATACTGACACAATAAATATAGTGACTCTTTTCAAACACTTGGCAGATTATTCATCTTTTATTTGGTTGGGATGCTAATTACAAGACGCGTTTCGGGCTTTAGCCCTCCTCAGCCATTATTAAAATCAAACATTAAAAACCCAACATTAAAATCAAACATGAGAAAATGTACATATACATACGCGAATTAAACATTACGTAGATATAACACATTTAAAAAACACACCTTAAAAGTACAATATGCAGCAATTACAAACATACAGACAGCATACGTAATGGACCATATCAAGTTCCATAGATTGAGTGAAGAATGAACAGATCGATAGATCTTGACAAACTTTTTTTTTATATAAATAATACTCATATAAATAAATTGAATTTACAGAAAATCATAACATCTGTTTTACCTGTAATTTAAATTTTGACACATCACCTGAATTCACACAATAACTGTTGTAACTTTTACAGACAAATCTTGCGCACAACTATCCCAGTGATACAATCTGGTTTGCTAATTTGCATATACAAGGTCTGTTCAAAAAGTATCGGACCTTTGGTCAGCAAAAATAAATTTATTGACTTTGAGGTACAAAACCCTAATCCCCTTCAAAGTAGTCTCCTTGGTAATGTATACACTTCTCCCAGTGTTCCTGTCATTGCTGGAAACACTGCTGGAATGCATCTTTTGGAATGGCCATCAGCCGGTCCGTCGGATTCCGCACGATGTCTTCTCTTGACTAAATTCGGGTTCCTTTTAGCGGCATTTTCAGCTTGGGAAATAGCCAAAGGTCACACGGAGCCATGTGGAGAGAGTACGGAGCGTGACGAACCACAGGAGTATTGTGTTTGGCGACGAAAGCCCAAATCAGATGCGCAGAATGGGCGGATGCGTTATCACGATGGAGCTGCCAAGTTTTGATCGACCACAGATCCGGTCGTTTGCGTCGCACTGTATCGGAAAGACGACGAAGGACCTCCTGGTAGTACTCCTTTGCGATGGTTTGGCCTTGTGGTGCGTACTCACGACACACCACCCCACGAGAGTCGAAAAAACTGTCAACATGACCTTTGATATTGCTGCGGACCTGCCGCGCTTTTTTTGGCCTCGAGGATCGTCCCCGAAAGCCTGCTGAATCTTGCGAATGGTTTACACTCGGGTATCGCCAAGGTTTTTGGCAAAATTTGATGTAATATTGCTGCTCACGTTGTTCAGTCATTTTCCAGCTTAGTGAAATCCGACGAGAGAGCACTACATGACCTCACTCATAGGCCGATTGCCAACGACTGACGCTTCCTGCAGGCGGGAAAAAATTCAGAGCTGTGCATGACTGTCCCCTCCACAACTCCACCATAGGAGGCCTCTCGTGCATCATTGGTTTACACGGAAAAAAAAGATCTGATACTTTTTGAACAGACCTTGTATATCAGTAAACTGATTTGAAATTAATTTCCAGTATTCAATAAAAAGTTGTATACAAATTCAAAAAATTATTAATATATTAATATTAGCCTATAATACATTTGGATTTTTACAATTATTATGTAAATGTACATGAACTTTGAACGCTGATGATTTACACCATAACCATATTCAATAATCAATAACACATTTATAATATTTTTATCCAGTTTTCACCAATTTTGATACTTAAATTTTTATTTATACATTTCTTATTTTCGTTCTTAATAATCTCAACACTCTTTAAATTTTCTGTGATATGTCCTCTTTTCCTTATGTAGAATCTGTATATTAGATTTATCAATGTTGCAATCATTTAGTACACAATGATCGTGGAACACAGAATTTAATCCATGATAATTCAAATCAGACATATGTTTTTTGACCCATATTTTTAGCTTGCGTTTTGTTTCATCTATATAAAAACTGCTATTTTTACATGTGCATGGTATTTTATATACAATATTTTTCATGTCATCTTTATTTATTTTTTGTTTTCTTATACTTTGTTTAGCCTTCAATCTGGAAAATAAATTTTCGTACTTGGAGCGAGTTTCACGTTTTTCTTCTTCTCAGTATCAATTTGTTCATACATATGTTTTATGTGTGGGAAAAGTTAAATATTTTATTTTTACTTTTAATAATCTGGCAATTATAAAAAATATATAAATGTTAATTAGAAAAAAATAACTAATTAAATTGTTGGAGAAGCAAAACATATGTGTATAGGAAGTTAAATGTTGTTTTATTTTGTGAATGTGCCATACTGTAAAGGATGTGAGTGTCACGGAATTGGTACAAAGTTGGTCGGGAAGCAAGGGAAATTAAAACAAAAATTTGAGTAGGAACTCTAAGTACAATCCTGTTCAAGATATAATACATGACTCCACTCTATTTCCCCCCTCTTGATCTTTAATCATCAAAATTTAACAGCATCATCCCCCTATTACACAAACCTTTTTGCCAAATTTCAGAAATTTTTAACAAAGCAGATGTGTTATTAAGCTTCAGAGAGTGAACAAAATCATACTTCACCGCATACTAACATCCATACTTATGGGAAAAAACTCAAATTTTTTTGTATTTTTTGACATTTTAAGGTTCAGAGTCCAAAAATGTAAAAATTTTGGGTGGCTTTTTTTTACCAATCACCATATTTTCCCTCTGTTATATATAACAAAGCCAATAAAGTAATACATTCAGAACTGTAAGTGTTAAGTTTATTGTAGCCTAAAATATTTATTATAAATATATTATTATTATTAATATAAGCCTAAAATAAATATATTAATATTTATTTAAGATAAATTAGTTCAGAAAGTTATTAAAAGTTGGAATGAATAAAGTTATTTGAAGCATATTTCTAAGTTAACATTGATATTCAATTGATTTAGCCTGGTTAATGTTTGCATTAAATTTGTGATGTTGCAATTTACTTTTGCCATTGAATATACATAAACTTTAAATTGAAGCATTTGGATCTATTCAGTTTTTTGTAAAACCAAAAGTATAATTTCCTAATTTTTGATTTTCTTTTCAATGATACTTAAATAGTGACCATATTGTTTATTGACCAAACCAGATCAGTTTTAAGAGTGAATGAAAAAGAAGTCTAACAATGGATAAACTTATAATTTTTATATATCTTAAATTTATACATAAAATTTTTAGCTATTTGTCGAGGCATATTATGGTACCTTTGTAAATCCATTTCATTTAGAATAGTACTATGTTCCCTCTTCTTTGCTAATTTCCAATCATTATTTGATTGCCTTTCAAATTGGGCAATTGTTGAACCATCTTATTTTGCTAAATTTCTAAGGAATTTGATTAAATATGCCTACCTTACTTTAAACAGACTTGCTAACCTCCTGTTTACACCTAATCTGAATGTTTCTAGGTCTAGACTGGGACTTTTCTCTCTTTATTAATTGCATTAAATATTTCAATCACTTACTTTTTACAAATATTTTAATGGTTTTATTCACTCTGACTTTTCCTGCGGATTCCCCAACTTTTAACCCCGTAATATGACTTGCACTTTTATCCCTTCTCTTAGGCTAGCTCTTTCTATCAGGTCTTATTTTTATTGTTTTTTTTCACAGCATTAGCAATGTTGAACAATTTTTACATTGATTTATTACATTTTAAAAACATATATAAACACCTACCGTGTTTCTCCCGAAAATAAGACAGTGTCTTATATTAATTTTTACTCTCAAAGATGCACTAGGTCTTATTTTCAGGGGATGTCTTATTTTTCCATGAAGAAGAATTCACATTTATTGTTGAACAAAAAAATTCCCAAGTCTAACTTAAACGAGAGTGACGTATATCCGGTCGTGTCAAACTGAACTTACGAAGTTCCCGTGCTGGAGTGGACTTCCCACTCTCGCTTCAACTTAACCTTTTCATAGCATCGACATCGGGCTCGATGACCAATTAGTGCTTACTGAACCGTAGCACTATGCAAATGTGATGGGTCTTGATTCCCGGCCGACCAATTAGCGATCACCAGCCATAACATTATGCAAATCTGTGATTCCCAAGTCATAGTCTTATGCAAATCATGCCGTGTGGCGTGATTGTCTGCTGACCAATCGGTGGCTGTACTTTCAAAAAGCCAACAGCCACTTTCAACCATCTGTCGATGACTGTTATGACTAAAAAAACTTTGCTAAGTCTTACTTTCAGGAGGAGGTCTTATATTTCGCAATTCAGCAAAACCTGTGCTAGGTCTTATTTTCTGAGGATGTCTTATTTTCGGGGAAACACTGTAGTCTATAACATTTAATTTTCTCTTGATCTGTATTCTATTTGTTTATATGCAATTTTGTTTTATCTTTTTTATTTTCCATGCATTTGTTTGTTGCATGTATATTTTTTGTTTTATTATTGTTTTTAAGGGTCCTTTTTATTAAATTGGGGAGGAAATCAATTGTCCAGCAACACTTCCTATTATATTTATAAAATAAATAAATTAGATCATTTTTAAAAAAAATTATTTATTGATGTATAAATTGTTGATATTGCATTAGAAAAGCTATAAAATAGTTCTATTTAAAATGTTACTCTATTTTTGAGGATATAAAACAAGAAATCAGAGACTGTCCCAGACAAATGGGGATGTATGGTCACTCTATACCTAAGTCATCCTTTTATGACTATTTGCTATAGAATTAGAGCATTACTCTCTAAAGTAGGAGAATAAGGATGATAGAAGGGGTATATCAGCAAATGATCTCAAAATAATCAAAATTAAGATTGGTGAAATCCAAATAACTATATTCATGTAAAGATTCAGATATATGATATATATATTATACTATTGTATTTAAATTTATGGACTTATCATACATATGAAACTCTATTATACTATTTTGATCATTTTATTTATTAACATATCCCAAAATTCATTTTGGTTATCATTACTTACTTAGCCCTCTTCAGTTGGATATAGGTCTAAAACACAGGAAATTGTTTTGAGATCATACAGAAATATAACATCAATGTGCATACAAACACTTAATGTTGGTAATTGTATTTCTTCCTTTTTGTATGTTCTTAAATACCATATTTCCGTTTTTATTTTTTCTATTTTTTTTGATAATTTTTCTACTTGTTGCATCTTCCTATTCACCAGAATTTTGGATGCTGTTTGTTAAAGAATTTGTTAATTTACAACAGGTGAAAAATAACAGATTTTTTTTTTCTGATTAAGAACTAACTTCTCCTTTGCAAATAACCTTGTCCTAATAATATGATAAGTCCCAGTTGACAATAATAGAATAAATGCATACAAACACATTTAAATAATTGACAACTAGTTAAAATATGGCATTTACAACTACTAAAAGCACATTAGGATTTGGCACCAATCACGCTTAACCAAACTAACCATCAATACATGTAGAAATCATGACATTCCACACTTTAAGTGTACAATACATGATGAAATAAATGCCACAACATCTGAATTATCTTCCCTTAAAGTGTATTATAATTCATAATATTTCATGTTTTGAGTTATAGTATATTTATGGATATTTTCCTGGTGTTCCCCTAAACACTGTAATAAACATATTCAAAAGGTGCTATTTGGGTGGTGTATTCCATTGTTTTCACTTAATTTTTCAAACACTTCTATAGTAATATAATCTATGTATAACATAATACCATAGGCTATCCTACTAAAAGTAAATTATGGTATTATGCTGTACATAGACTGTACACCTCACTTTATTTGACTTTCACTTAAAATCGAGCCTGCATTTTCCTCAAATTTCATTACTTGTGAAATTTTTGTTAAAATTAAATGTTTTCAGAATTTAATATTTGAAAACTACAAATTTTAAATTTTGTAAATGTAATCTTTCTGTTTCAGATCATAGCGCATCCTTGGATGTGGATCAGCTAAACAATTTGATGATGATAATTACAGGTAAATTTATTGTCAGAAGTTAGGATATAAAAATTTTGAATTTTATTTAATCTGGCATATTTTCTGAAAGAATTTCAGAAATGTTTTGCATCTCTTGCAAATTATGATTTCTAAATAATATAATCCCATAAAAAGTGAATATTTAATCTTAGATAAATTAATGAGTGATAGTTACCAATAACAATTATTGTGAAACAGAGGGGAGTAGTTTTTTAATAATTAATATAAACATTAAAATAGTGTGGTTGAGATTACGGGATGATCTCAATCACACTATTTTATTGTTTGCAATTAATTTGAAAATTAATATAGATGCCAAACCACTACAATTTTCCATAGTTTCTACGAAAGTGAGTAAATTATGGACTTACAGATAACCCTCTATAAACTACACAATGATTGTGTGAAGAAATTACATCTTTTATACTCTCAAATACATTCAATAATGCAACAAATGACAACAAGGCACATAGGTGTTAGTTAAGACTTTGCACAGTAGCAATTCTATGCATACAATGTCTCAAACCAGTTGGTGCATTTGCACCATGTCAGTGCTTCCAATTTGCAAGTGGGTAACTAAGGGTCTCTCTTAAAATTGTTTCCATGCATAATCGTGATAAAATCTGTCCAAAATTGATATGTAATCTTCTGAATGAAATTGGGCACACTAAAAAAAGTCAGTTGAAAAGACCACATAGTGTATGTGATGTAGACAAAATGACAGACTTCATCAATCACAAACATTTCATTTTGTTGAAAAATAAATTTCTCATAATTGTATTATAAAATGATTTATTCAAATTTAATAAATATTCGAAAAACAAATTCACTTTATCATAAGGTTTTATTTATATATTCAATTATAATTTTATAATTTGTTTCAGATTATGATGTAATTTAAAACATTACAACTTATTCATAAATTATCTTAAAATTGGAGCAATGACATCATATCAGAAGTAGGTGGATGGGGAACATTGCTCTCCAGCCATGACTTGCTACTGATGGCCCTCTTCTTAGGTTGGCATTTCTGATTTAAGGAGAGGAATAAAATGCTTATAGACAATGTTGATATAGCTGTATTATTTATATAAATATATACACTGGCTGGTTAAAGATCATAAAACCTTTAAAAATTTGTAAAAGATGGGAGAACTACAGATTGGACAAAAAGTCCATTAAAACTATATTCTATTTTTGCACCATCCTTCTTGAATAATCCAGTATACATAATAAAGCCAATTTAATCCTGTCTGAAATAACATATGGCAACAATAATGACGCAAAAAGACAACTCGTTATGTTTCACATACACGTTACCTTTTAGTGGTCCTAGTTTTTTCTGAGGGAAGATGTGTAGAGAAGAATTGCAGAAGAGGTTGAAGGAAAAATTGGAAAAAAGGACAGTTGGTGAAAATGGAGAGTTCATAGCACTGAATCACATTTATTTATAAAATCAAATTACAGTACTATTACAATATCTATATATAAAAATGGACGTGTGTGTCCCTATATTTCACTTTTCCGCAAAAACTACACATCGCACGTGAATGGTGTTGTATGTGGTGGTAGCCCCAAGTCTCCATTCGTGCATAGGGTGGTTGCGTCTCGATAGCTATAAGGGTGCGGGAGATATGAGGCTGAAAGTGGTTGAAAGTGGCTTTCTATTTCGAATGTTTTGTTCGAATTAAATTTGAACATAAAATTTGAATATTGGTTCGATTATAGAACGATTGTAAACGTTCCAGAAACGTTGAAAATAGTTCGTTTGACTAAACGTAAAAATTCTCTAATTAGTCTGGAAACGGGGGACCTAATTCTTGCATTCTGTGAAAACGGGTAAGATTGGCTATAATGTAATTATCTTAATCTTCACTATCGTTAGTTTTTGCCCAGCGAAGCGGGTCCTTGCAGCTAGATTCTAGATTACTTAGAAAAACAGTTTTTTATATATATAAAAAAAAACTATATTACATACAAATAAAAACCCAGCGAAGCGGGTCCTTGCAGCTAGTATTATATAATATTTACACCACTATAAATTTTTATGCACTCCATATGTTGGAAGTACTTTGTAGAAGGATATAAATCTAAAGATGTGTTTATATATTATACTTCATAATTGTTATATTATAACTTGCTATTGTTGGGACATAATACTTAAGTATGCAAATATATCGTATAGAGAACTACAATACCAGTCTGTGTAAGAGGTAGTTATTACATCATACTGTCCCAATAATCCAGATTTGCAGGAGGTGGATAAGTCATAGATTCAGGTTACAACAACAAAGACCGCAAAATGCAGAAAGTTTGAGACCTTTACAGGCCACAGTGTTATCGACTAAAATGTCCATAGCACAGGGCCAATTGTACCCTTCCACGACAATAATCCTCACAAGCCTTTCCCTGTTGTTATACTGGTCACAGTAAAAGATTAAAAGATGAGATTTTGGAATCCCAAATAGAGACATTGTCATGGGCACAGCAGGAGCATCCCAGTGTCCAAACTGACATAGGTAATAATTGAAATTACCACGTTCCGTGAGGATTTGAGAATAGAAGTCAATTTGAATATGGTCCATTTTGAGCCTACGCTTGATGTCCGGAGAAACCTGGAGGTTAAGCAGCCAGTATTGTTGAGTGCCATCTAGCATAGTGGTGCGCAAACTATTTTCATTTCTGACCCTTCATTTTGTGTAAAATTTTGTCGCGACCCCTGGATAGACAGTAGACATTTTTTTTAGCTGTCAACATAGTTAAAATGAAATTCTTTCTGGGATTTGCTTTCGTTTCCACTGTATTAGAGGTCTGAATAAAGCACATAATTTTATGAAACAATGGTTTTATTTATGCATATGGGTATAAATATTTATTTAATGAAAAATACTTTTAAATAAACTTTACATCATAAGAATTCAATGTGAAGTATGCACTTGCAAAGAGCTCATGATTGCTACTGTGCTGTGACTACTATTGTACTGCAAGCTAAATATGCGTGTGTCAACATGTATTTCTGTTGTCACAACATTATCAATATCACTGTCTGTTCGCCTGCCAGTTGCCAAAGTATAGGTATTAAGTATTAATACAGACAATTGTTTTTGTCAAAAAATATATTTTATTTTTATAAATAATATAATTTTATTTTACGATTTTACTTGTTGAAGAAAAACCTTATATTTTTTATTGTCAAATAAATTTTTTTGAATTTGGCGACCCCGAATAATTTTTGCAGTTTGCGCACTACTGGTTCAGTGAAGTGTTTTTGATCACCTGAATAGAAATCTCGTCATAGCTTACAGTGGCAGAGGATGATGCAGCATGTTTGGCCAGAGCACTTTCCCATTCCCCTCCAGCCCAGAGTGCAATGTAGTCAAGACTTTTTCGTGTCATTTCTGTTGCCATGTTTATTTCGGGTACAGTTAATTAGATTAGTTTTGCAACATCATTTTTGAATAACCTTTTATACATTGTTGCAAATTTTAACCCCTTATCTATTGTTGCAATAGTTGCAAATTTTAAAAACGAACATTCAACATTACAGCCATCCCCGATAATATAGTAGTTGCGTTCCAAAAAAGTGCCAGGTTACGTAAATCCATGCTACAAACAAAGGACTAATGCAAAACATAGGGTTAGGTTCCAAAAGTTAGCAAAAATACACTACTATTTTTCATAATTAAGAGTAAATTATTGATTGATTTAATAAACATAACAATCACAATCAAAAGTATTGCATATTAATATTAATTTTTTCTTCACGGCTAAACACCATTAAACAAGGACATTTTCTTTTTTGAGAAATGTCATCATCTGAGCTTTCTTATTAACCTTGTCTGAAGTATCAGGAACATCTTTATCTTTCAGATTTTATGGAAAAAAAGTAGAGATTTTCATTTGGTTGCATTTGCCTACGAGATCCTTACTACTTAATATGATTAAATTTTTAACTTTTTAATCTATAAAAACAAAACAGAGCGTTGGTCTTTCGGGTTCGTTTAGAGTACTATCACCAGCAAAATTTTGTTAAGAGCAGGAAGCTAGGAAAAGGAAGAAAAAAATCGTACAATTAATTATCTTCTGTCTGGTTTTCTTTAATGAAAAACATTGAAATTTCAAAATACTAAACTCCACTGGCAAATACGAGACAACCGCGCTTTCTTGAATAAAAAATATCAAAGACTGCAATTGCATTTCAAAATTATGAGGTTTTTGTACGGGGGATTTTCCCTATTTTCGAACTATATTAGAGCGAAATGGCGTTGTAGGAATATCATGTTGTACGAGGGATACCCGTACTTGATTTTTAAAAATTGTATACATTTATAATTTTGCTTTTTTCAGACAGGACACCGTCTTAATTGTTCACTTCCATGAAAAATTTTAACTGAAAATTCCATCCATTTGTAGATAGATAAAATAATGCCCAATTCGATATTGTTTACATTATTCAATTTTTGACTCGATTCCATAAATTTTAAATTAAGAAAAATCATTGTGAATACTTTATCTTAAGCCGTTATTAAACGAGTGGCCGCAAAAATTTTTACGTGGATACATTTTTTATTTATTTTAGGAATACGTAAACGATGTCTTGTGGCTATCATCACGACGTATAGATGCACTTTATATTAGACGAAACATCAAGCTTTGTCCCGATACCGTAGAAGAAAATGTTTTGTACAAAGTGACTAGTCAGTCCATATAATAACTGTTATGTATGCGACGGTTATGCGATGTATGTTCCAATAAGAGGAAGGTTCGATCTTAAGCGATGCAAAGTTACAAAGCAGCACTTTGCTTTAGTCATTCTTTTTATATGTTGCTCTGTTAAATCAGAATTTCGGCACGAAACGTCGGCTTCTGTCTTCGGTAATTATTTCGGAACTATTCTGCCGCTACGTGAACACTGTTTTTCGTACACGTGTAAAAATTTTTTTTATATACCGTGCGCGTCCGTAAGAATATTTGGAGAAACTGTTCGACGCGGCACCGCCAATCCTCGTCGGAGAATTTAGCACCATAATTTATGTTATTTTGCAGTCAATGTAATGAGGTCGATTGACAAGGAAAAATCTAGATAAACAAAAACAATAATAAAAAGGTTTTTGAAAAAGATCTGTCGTAAAGCTTATTTTTACGTAAATGCGATGAAATGCGTGCTTAACTTTTTCAAATGATAAGAATGGGGGGAGATCAAGTACTACTTAGCGCTAAAGTTACTAGTAAATAAACACAAGTCGGTTGCCAGGGGCAAATTAATGCAATTTTTAGAAAATAATTCAGACCTGGAAACTTTTTGGGTTGTGTAATATATATATTCCTGTACAGTGATATTGTGTCCGTGTGAGTATGTGCTCGCGCGTGTGGTCCAAGTATATATTTCGGCGTGTCTAAAAACAGAAAAACAGTAAATTACGATACGAGAATAAGATGCGTAGAGAAAAAAACGAGAGAGTTCTTCCCATCGGAGATTTCGGGAAATATTCGCTTGTATGATAAACGGCCGCTTCGTCCTCTTCGTGGTAAAGTTGGGGAGGGAGATCTCTATTCTCCCTCCCAAATGTTCCTACAAAAAACACAAATAAACTCGCTTTCTCACTGTCTTTATTATCTAAGGTTAACATTATTATTTCCTTTAACAGACAGTCTTTCTTACCGAATAGTGTTACGAGAGGAGCGAATGAGCTGACCTACCCTAGCTTAACCGGAAGCTCAATCCTCGTAACAGCTGTTTGGGAAGAAAGGTCGGCCGAATGCCGCGTTCGGGAGACGAGTCCGTGGGTCACTTCTGGGAAAAGGTGTCGAGTCCGGGTGAAAAGTGTCCAATCCGGTAAGAATGTCGCATCCGGGTGAAGAAGGGGAAAATCGAAGATCGCCTAGGCCAAGGAGCCACCACGATCTCGAGACTCGGGCGGTTCTCCCATCCGATTCCTCCCCGTTCCGACTTCCGCGAGGCAGTCGGACGAACAGACAGAACACGACCGACCAGAAAATGCCAACTCGGACGATCCGTCACTTTCTTCACCTTCCACAGCAAGGTCTGTGGCCGGATGACCCCCGAAGATCTGGCCAAGCCCAGAGTGTAGCGTCGAATAATTCCGACTCCGGGAGGATTCCACGCCAGCGCACTCGGGGAAGGTTTTCTTTACCCGCTGCCCGTCGATCCCCCATTTCTCCAACGTCTCTTCGGACGGGGTACGAGTCCGACAGACTCGTTCCGCAACGTCCGAGGACCTCCTCCCTCCGGCGCCACCGCCTCCAAAACCGCACCAACGTCTTCATTCTGTAAAAAAGAAAATTTGCAATTAGTCCATTGAAAACAAAAGCTCACCGCAGCTTCCTTTTTAAATCGAAAACGATGGCCCGAGATTAGGATTTCTCATTTCCCGGGAAATTTGCCTCCAGCGGGATTACGGAAAAAATAATTTCTTTTTCAGGGAAATTCCGGGGTGAGATGATAAAATAGAATTTCATACAAATAAAAAATCATACGGGAATGTCATAAATTTGAGTAATTTAATTTATTTCCTAGTAACAAACTAAAATTTTAGGGCCAGTCTCGCCCATACCGACGCGTTAGGCCCAATTAATTTATGTTTCCCACATTATAAGATGGGAGTAAAATAAAACGTTTCATTGGGAGTTCTAATGAACATAATAATGATTACGAAAAAAAAATACTATTTTATGTCTAAAGATAAAATAAAAAAATATACTTGTTCCATAAATTTAATGAGAAAAAAACCATTATTTTGAATTGAACAAAAAATTATTTTCAGTTGAACATAAAAAATACTACTCGAAACATTTGTGAAAACAAAAATGATCGATACTTTGATCACTTAATCTAGTTCTCAATTTGGTCACAAAAAGACCCGCGGCTGAAAACGCCCTTTCAGACTATTGAGGTGGGTGGAATGGTTTTCAAAGCTCTCAAAAGAAGAGAGATTTTACGCTTGTTTTTATAAACATTGCTAACTCAGTTTCTAACTGCTCTCCGGCACTTAATTCTTTGTTCATTGCTCTCCGTTCTTGTCGTATTCTTGACCTCTCGGATGTTTCAAGATATGTATTTAGCTTGTCGGCTGAAGTCATTTCATTCGGTAGTGCGACAGTCTGCGATTCTTGTACGTATTTGAATTCATTACCTTCGCTAGAATCAGCAATAGCGGGTTATCCAAAAAGGCGATCGAACATTTGTTTTGCCGATGAAGTTATAATTGCCTCGGATTGTTGGAATGCGCTGTCACTCTCGAACTTCTTGTATTTGTTTTCATCAGTGAGGTAAAGTAACAATCCCATCAAGTTTTTCTTCTTTCTCTCTTTTACGCGGATAACAAAATATTCGTGTACTTTTTTAGAAAAAGCCGCGTTCGATTGTTTTGGTTCATTCAAAACGAAAGAGGTAATATCCTCTGCTGAAAGTAGAGTAGATTTTCTTCTGCCTAGCTTTTCGACAGCTAGTTTTAAGGGTTCTAGCGTTGCCGCGAATTACACCGACTTCTTGTTTTCCGAGGCTAAGAGTACTATTTTTATCTTCTTTGAGATCAGTGAGCGTTTTCAACACGGGTGATCTTATCTTGATATACCGTTCTAGCATATCTAAAAGACCGTTCCATCTGTTTTTGAATCCAACACTAAATGTAAGGGTTTACACGATCCTGTTTAACGTATTCTTGTAACACATTCGTAAGTCACCCGAGAAGAATAAAGGTTTTAGCTATCTTTCCGACTTTATTGGTGATTTGAGAGACGTCGATTTCATACAATTCAGATGCTATATGTATTTCAAATAGACTTTCATTAGAGTGTTCATATTCTGAAATAAAATTTTCAATCTCAATACCTCGAGTGAAATCTTCACTTTCATCAATGTTATACTCGTCTCTTTGATGATCTACTTCTGGCTGGTTTTCATCAATAAAGGGGATTGTAAGTTGGGTAGATGATTTCTGATACAAAGCATCACACACTGCTAAGTGGATTCCACGTGCATAATTGGTGCTCGCATTCGATTAATCTTCCCTTTTTTCATCACAGTTGCACCATCAGTTACACAAGCCACCGCGTGTTTTTCCAAAGAAATATGAAATTCGGCTAACTTTTCTTTGACCACATTAACAGCAACTTCGGCGGATAGAAAACCAGAAATCCTTACCATTCCTAAATTCCAAAATTTTCCCTCCCTTACGTGTACATTAATATTCATATATCGGCGATTATTTAGAGGAGTACTCGTCTAATGATATACTAAACCTTGTTCCCGAAGTTATTTTCTCCGCAATTTTAGAAATCAAACTTTCTTTTATCTGTTTGTATTGTGAGTGAACCAGATCCATGACGCGAGTTGGATTTGTTAGCAAAGTATACCCTTTCTCTGCCAAAGATTGCCCAATATATTCACTTTTTGCAATAGAATTAATAGCTACACCATCTAGCGTAGACAACTTTGTAACTATTTCTTGCAAAGTATTGTGTTTTATTAAAAATGATGATAGATTTTGCTGAGAGGCTTTCCTCTCATTACTACTACATCCATGTTCTTCACTTTTATCATCGGAATCACTAGAAGACTCGTTTATATTGCGCTTAGCACGCAGATGTCTGATAAGACCACTAGTAGACCAACCTTTGCACTTTATCTCGGCTTTACACTCTTTACAGGTTGCTGATTGTTGGTTTGGTTGGTTTTTTTTAAAAAATGTTTCCAAACAAATGACTCTGACGTTACAATGGTTTGATTGTTGTAAAATACGAGTAATTGAGTAATAAAGGAATTTAGAATAATCACACAGTTACAAACGATAGGATATAAATGGGAATGTAAGCTTTAACGAATTCCTTAACTTATAAATGTGTATTCGAGACTAAAGTGCGACGAGTGGTATTTACTTTCGGCGAGTGCTCCGCTGCTCGATGAAGCGGAAACACAATAAATGATATTACATGAACTAACAAGTAGAGACTTGTAAAACATAGGCAATAATATGTAGCACGAAACCTCAAAATTTCTTTCTTAGGCGAGACTTCAAAATGCAACTTTTCGTATAATAAATGGTAGAAAGAAAACCCGACACGATAAATTATTATTGAAATGCGAGATTTCCCGGGATTTTTCTCGTAAGGAATAAACGGCGGGAATCCCGGGAAAGAAACCCTACCCGAGATATCTTCTGGCGACGATTCTTCCGCTTTCACACAACGTTCCATTCGAATACGGGCGTTTTTTTAAATATAATTTAGATGTCGAAATCCCTCCCGCGGGGGAGAAGACAGGATTAAGTCTTACAGAAAAGAACTCGGCTTCTATTATACTATTTTAGATGAATTTTTTCGCGTGTTTGATCGCGTTTTAATAGAGTACGTCGAGAGAATGTATTGTACAGTCATCAGTCAAAATAATCTTTATCATCTGGCACCGCCGAGCGCAGCCAGGCAGAAATACAAAAGAATACATAGTAGATTCATGCTGTTAGTCATAGACGGGATGCAATAATATAATGGCAGAGAAAAGAGGAAGTAAAATAAATGAAAATAAGAATAAAAATTAAATATTATAAAAAATGTACTGTACACTAAGAATGGATTTTTCGAAATTCCCCCGCTGGGGAAGCGTTATACATTTATAATAGATACATTTTGAGCCACAGCAACGCGTGGCCGGGTCTGCTAGTATTAAATAAATTCTTACGTCTAGGGGCAATATGGACTAAGACTTACCTTAAAAATCACTTTTCTTTCTGGAAATCGGAAAAAAGCACACAATTTACGAGCTGGACAAAAACACCTCCGACTCCGAACAGAAACACAACCGAATTGCGAATCGTCATGTGTGACGTATTTCGAACAAACATTAAAAGACGTTCGAATTTCGTAAAAATTAGAATAAAAAAAATCAACTTTTTTAATTAACCATCTCCGAAAATCGTTTGATGAAATACCGTTTTCGGCCATTGCACGAAATAAATCAAATTCTTTCATAACAGATCGAGCCGGGAAGAAGTCGCCGCATTTTCTCCTCGACTTTCTAGCTTTTTTAAAAGAATCTCTCCCCTAAACTCTTAAATTGATCGATTAATCAATTTGGCACTT
This sequence comes from Centruroides sculpturatus, assembly GCF_000671375.1. Taxonomy (NCBI): domain Eukaryota; kingdom Metazoa; phylum Arthropoda; class Arachnida; order Scorpiones; family Buthidae; genus Centruroides; species Centruroides sculpturatus. The sequence continues at coordinate 27,083 of NW_019386041.1, forward strand.
CCGTTCCACTTGGACCGCGAGTGTCGATCGAACTTTGAAACTTTCGCTCGTATCTCACGCCGTGATATTTTCTTTTCTGACGGATAAGAATTTTTCTGTCTTCATTACTTACACGTACAACGCGACAATTTTGCTTTGGAAGGAATGCTACATTTATTTCCAAATTTTGTAATGTCAGAGTTAGAGCTGGACTTTTCCGATTGATCCTTTTTATCCATCACCTGACGGGGCTACAATTTTTAAAAAAATTGCAACCTATAAATTCGCGCTGTCGCCCGTCTTAATCTCGAGAATGGGGTTAGATGAAATCCGAGACCAGATATGGAAACTTTAGGGACAAGAGGCCCCGAGTAACTATATACGAATTTCCCGTGCAAACCGAAAGTCACGTTTTTTTCAATTCAAAACTTCCTCCTTCAAAAGCAGTTAATAGATGACCGGCACGACTCTAGTACTTTTTAAGGGAAACTGTCCCCTATTTAGACGTTACAAACGTGGAGAAAACCCGGAAAACTCCGCGTGGCCAGCCCATCGGAGCCAAGCGCGAACCCACGACCGAACTCCCGGTGTTCGGAGAACGAAGACCGCTCGGCCACTGGTGGACTCTGCAAGCTGGTAATCGCATTTGTTAGAAACTTCATTGCAGGTACTGTACTTATACAAAAAGCGCTCCGATATCCAAAGTGGCAAAAAGTCGCCGAATTTTTTATTTCACTGATTTTCCTAAAAATTATATTACTATCATTTTAATTTTTTACATAGTAAAAATGCGTACAAGTTTATCCACAAAATATTATATTTCCATATAAATAATTATATTTTAGGTTTGCGCAGTGCGGCGGCAGGCCGGATCTGGCCCGCGGATCGTAGTTTGGTCACCCGTCTTATACGATAGGCCACAAGGATGGGCAACCCGCGGCCCGTGTAAAATATAATAAATATATCAATTTCCCAGCTTAAGGAAGTATGCGGCAAAAATTCAAGCGTTATTTTCTACAACTTATGTCAATAGTTTTTCCACAATGAATTTAGTAAAAATTAAAACAAAAAACCGGCTAAGAGACACATCGAAACTAATTTAAAACTAGCGGTGGCTAATATTTAACCAAATATTTCCAATATATTACGTTTACATCAATTTCAGAAGCTAAATTAAGCATACCTATTCTAATTTATAATTACACGTGAATAAAGAATTGTGATTTACCGACATTTTTTCCTCTTTTCTATGGTATGCGGCCGCGCCAGTTCAAAAGTTTTGAAACGCAGCCCTTACGTAGAAAAAGGTTGCCCATCCCCGCGATAGGCAGTCGACTTGTTACAATTATATATTGGGAGAGACAAAACTGTTTTAAAAGCTCTCTTTTCTTGCAAGAAAAAGAATCATTTTAGATGTGTCCTCTATTGAAATGATAACGATAGACTTTACTGGAATTTGAAATTTTGTTTTTATTAGAGCAAGGAAAATTGAAATAAAAATGGCCCAAAATGTTAGGTATTATGATATGTAAATTTGGGCCCATTTATTTCGATTTTGTCGCTCTAATAAAAACAAATCTAACAATGAAAACTTCTAATTCCGGTAATCATTTCAACAGAAGGCACACCTAAAACTTACCGGGCTTTCCTTTTATATTTTTGCAGTTTAGAACTCACATTCGACTTTCCAAATTCAATTTACTTTGTTTCTGTAAAACAATGCTTTAGAACCATATCCTTTTCTAGCATTAAAACAGAAAAAAAGACCTTTGGAAACTTCATTAAAAATTCATTTTATTCTACACAAAGACAAATTAAATATGGATTACAAATCTAGAAAGCGACGGTAAACTAACTCGACCCAATCTTCGTTGCGTCCTCGCGTTTCGTATGTCCATCCCAAGAGATTTGCACGTACAAAATCATATAAAAAACTAATCGACGTGCCGAGTAATTCTTACAAAGAATCTCGCCCGCGCGGTTTTAATCAAAGCGGGATGGATCCGCCAGTAAAAAGGATTACGGACCGGAAAAATTACTTTCTTCGAATTCCGGTCAGACGGTGACCGGAGAAGTGATTCTCGGAGAGGAGGCGGCGTTTCTGGCATTCTTCGCTTCCAGTTCCTGCTTGAGTTCGTTTACCTTCTGCTGTAACTGCGCCTTTAGGGCCAAAAATTCTCGACTACGCTGCTGTACGGATTCCTGCAAATATCGACGCCGACATTAATGACGAAGTTCGAGACAGTTTATACCAAACTACAAATATCGGAATGTTAATACAAAGTGCAAGAAAAGCAGATTTTTGTACGATTAATTGTTCTATCCATCCAAAACAGCCCTCTGAAGGTAATAGAAGTTTGCCCGAATGAATATTTTGATGCAGTCAATTTGAAAAACGAACTACTATAAGAGTTAGTTGCGATATTTCCTTTCTACAAACTATGCTCTCGTCTGATTATTTCGACAAAGTATATCGATACGCTGTCAATCCGAATTTATTAAGTGTCACCTAACACACCATCTGCAATCATTTCTCCTATTCATACTAATTACAAAAACTTGTTTTGTATCTTTTGAATTTTATCATACTACTAAACATTAATAAAGTTTGGCTAAAAACAAAATTTTTACTAACATCTTCTATGTGAGGATTAATGCGAGTGACAATTTTCGACACGATTACCACCCATTTGGAATTAACCATACAAAAAAAGAAACAAATCCTCGGCATAAGCAAATTCGAAAATCATTGAATTTAATTCTGATAACACGTTGCCAACTAAGATTTTTCAGATCTAAAGATTTGTGCCATCCATTAACGTGTGCTTCAATTGATTTGTATTTTATATATACAGTAGAGCATCGATTACCCGACTCAATTGGGGACTGGGGTTAGACGGATAACCGAAAAATATGAAAAAATACATTATTAGTATAGTATATTAGTATATCTCATGTAATTAGTATATTAGTATATCGCTATTAACCTACTTCGCGTTGAATTTTCATCGATGTTAAGCCTAACAAAATTTTTTTTTAAATAATAATCGTCGCTATTGTATCGTTAAAACTTAGAAAATTAAGCCTCGTTTAAATACTGGCTCCCTTTCGTGGTCGAGCCAGTGTTGCCAGCTAAAACACGTAAAAGTACTATTAAAGTAGCCAAGACATAGCCAAATATTGTAGCGCCACGTCACTAGCGGACATTTGAATTTGCCGACTAGAACGATTGGTTAACCGATGTGACGGTTAATCGGGGTTCGGATAATCGATGCTCTACTGTAGTTTTGAACGGCAGACGGCACAAGTGGGAAAGCATTCACACTTTAAGTCGGCGATTGCCACCCGGCAAGGCGCAGAATACCCTTAGGGCAGGCGGGATAAAAACGACTCCTCCAAACACTATGTGATGGCCCTCCATATACAAGAAAAACGTCGGCCGTACACGAAGTGTTTAGCTGGCAGAAAAGAGGGTAAGGGAAAGGGGAGGGACAGTCGAGAAAGGTAGGATCCCTACATACGCATACAACGGCATACATAAGGCTACAGTACCCGATATGTTTGATATTGGCGTGCAGTTTTTAGGCCGTAAGGCCGTAGTCATCCAAAGGGTCTAAAAGAAAACCTGAGTGTAGCAAACACCAATAACCGAGTACTTCCACAAAAAGCTAACAGTAAGTGTACTAATTAGTGCCGAGTGGTTGTTAGTAGGAAGACTGATATCTATTTAACACTAATATAACTAAATGCGATTGCAAATCTTAAAACTACTTAACAGATAGACAAACAGCGAGAAAAGCAAATGAACACAATGACAAACTAGACGAGATGAACGGACTGACAAAGACAAACGAGCAAGACCCCCCAAAAATTTTATTATTATTATTTTTGCCTTGTCCTGTAAGTAGCAGAGTGAGGGTGTAACTAGGGTAAAAGTGGCAAAGAGTCGCAGTAGTGTCGACCTTGGGATGAAAGTGTAGGTGAGCCTACCAGTGGTGTTGCGGTCCCAGTTCTCTTGCCAGAGAATGAAGATTTGCTTCTTGACGTGATTGTTGATTTACGAGATAGGAATGTAACTGAAAGTACTAACGACTGAAGACTTTGCAGCTTGTTTGGCAAGACGGTTGACGGTCTCGTTTCCGAGAACCCTGCATGACCCGGGATCCATTGGAAATCTATTCTAATGTTGTCTAAGTGTCTAAGAATCTGGTGTATGATATGGACAAGTTTTAAGCAGCTATCAGACTTCACAATCTTATGTAAAGCTATCAAACTGTCAGAATAAATGCAATAGTGTAAGTAGTGTCTGTTGTCCTTTCTACGCCTAATGTGAATTAAGCTCATATAAATAGCTAGAGTTTCTCCCTGTGCTATTGAGCAGTGTATACCTAGACGGAGCAATAATTGTGAAGAATTGTGACCTAAGTCAGAGTAGACTACAAAAGCGGCACCCACATCATCACCCATCTTGAAACTGTCAGTGTAAATCCTAAATGTGGGATGATCACCTGGATCTTCGAAGTAAACGTCGGGGGGCAAGGGGGTGGTAATCGTAAGTTGGGAGGGTATTTTTGTCGATGGTGAATTTTTTGATATCAACGATCAAGGTCAGACTGAGGAAATCTTACCTAATCTAATTATTTTGTCGACATCCGAGTCGCTATAATCTCGCCAGGGTAAGGTGACGAGATTTTCTTGCCAAATAATGCATTTAATTTCTAAGTCGATAGGGGTCAATCCTGACATTACCAAAAGAGCAATAGTGAGTGCAGTCCTATAAGTCTTACAAATGTGGAGAGCTGCAATCCTTTGAACAGATAACAGTTTTTTACAGTTATGGAGTTTGGCGGTCACGTAGCCCCAGACCTGTATGGCATAGAGGAGTGCTGGCTGAATTGCACCCCTGTAAATAAGCTTAGTAGCATTAGGGCCAAGACCCGATGTGTTCCTAGCAATACTAATGAGGGCGTTGGCCGTCTTTTTAGCTTTGTCCGTGATGTATTTGATGTGGGGTGTGAAGTTAAGTCTCTTGTAAAGAATAACATCTAAATATTTAATTTTCTTTGTTTGCTTTATTTCGTGAGCACCTGTTCAAAGGGTAAGCTTCCTGAGGAGTGGCACATTCCTACCTACTATTATGCTTTTGCATTTATCTGTGTTAATGGGTTGCCTATGTTTAATACTCCACTGGTGAATGCTATTGAGAATGTTGTTTCATATGTCCTGTAAATGTTCACTGTTCCTGTGTGAAGCTAGGATAATTGCGTCATCTGCATAGCCCTGTATGCGGCAACCAGGAGGCAGGGTGTCATTTAAGTGCAAAATAAAGTTATAGACTATGTTCCAGAGACCAGGACCAGACCTGGATCTCTCAGGACAGCCTTAAGTGATGGGTAAGACTATGTTATTTTGTGTTGTATAAAACCTGCACATTTTCAGTCCTATCTTACCTGTTGGTAAGATCAGTCCTATCTTACCTGTTGGTAAGATAGGACTGAAAAAGTTTGTAAAGATTTTGAGGGCAGTGATGAACATGTAATGTGTGCAGGATAAAAGACCACCAGGTGTGATCGAAGGTGCCTCTAAAGTTAATAGTAATAATTGCTGTAGGCTGACTGTTTTGTTTAGCTTGGTGGATGTAGTTAATGACCTGATGGAGGGAATCTACTGTACCTTTGTTTTTAGAGAAGCCGAACTGATTCTGATGCAGGGCTTTATGCTTGGGTAGGTTCCATGTGATCCTATTAATCATTAGACCGTCTAACACTTTCCCAGAGTTGGGAGAAGGCAGATCGGCCTGTATTTTTTGTAATTGTTAGTGCTGGTGGGTTTGGCATTCAATTTAACACTAGCCTTTTTCCACTGAGTAGGAAAAAGGCCAGTGTTCAAGCAGATATTGAAGAGAATTACAAATGTTATAGGATTGGCCTCAAACACATATTTTATTATCCTAGTGGTTATGCCATGAAGACCTGGGGCTTTGTTATCAGTGAGCAAACAGATGGCATTCAAAACCCCAATGTAGGTGAAGTTGTGGTCAGTATATTAGGTGGAGTGAATGTAGAACTCCGGATGATTACTTGTGTATTGTCATCCTGCTGTGAGTCATCTGAAGGGTAGAGGCTGATGAGGATGTGTGTAATAGTTTCTTCTGTGTTGTTGATGTAGCAACCATTGGGGAGCTGGATTGTGGAGGGGTATGGAGCTAGTGTTTTTCCTTACAAGTTAAGTAGTATGGTACAGATCAGGGGTTGCGACCGCACAGAAAGTGTTGGTACAGAAATCCTTCCAAGTATCAGTCCTTGTTTTATTTATAAGGGTTTTGTAAGTGTTGTGTTCATGCCTACACTGGTAAGCGTCTTTAATGTCCTGGTCCTGTTCTAAATTGCCTCCTTAATCTCCTTACAACTTCCATTTCTAAATTGCCTCCTTAATCTCCTTACAACTTATTTAACTTTATTTAACATTATTTAAATAAATGTCAATTAGGATTCTGGTTAATTTGACATTTATTTAAATAATGCAATTAGGATTCTGGTTAATTTGACATTTATTTAAATTAAGTAATGACAGAAAAACTATATAATTACCTGATGCCTCATGCATGGATTCCATCTACAATAATAGCCTTTCCATAACTGAATGTGCCTCATGGTGGTTGCGGGATATAGAACATGTTGCTGATGATACGTCGTGTAGAGAGGATTACAAAAATCCTCGTAATTACTGTTGATAAAAGACCATAACGATATGGTTTTATTTTTTACGTCCTACAAAAATAAAACAATTTGAATAAAACAAACTTTACTGGAAAAATATATTTAATGCAATATGAAAGACAAACTCAACAAAAATGTCTAGAAAATAATTTTATTGAAAGTGAGAATTGCAATAATGTCTGAGAAATTTTGACTCCTCACTGACATTATTGCAATAAATAAGCATCAAACTACATGAAACAAGACAGCAGACTAATAATGTGTAGCTCTGCCTTTTTAGCTAATAATGGCCTATGTGCATGGGATGGGGGTCAATGAGGTGTCAGAATTAGGGTGAGAGTATGGTTGTCTGGGCACGTTGGATGCCAGTCCATAATTCTACCCTGTCAATTGGAGATGACGTAGAGTCGTTGAGAGTAGGCCGAGTGGTGTCCCAAAGTGTTTGATTTAGTTGAAATCTGATAAGTGTAGAGCCACAGAAGTATCAGTAAGTCATTGAAATGTTCCTTGAACCAGTCCCATGTCATCCATGCATGAAAAGTTGTCAGCATGACAGTGCTGATCCACATCTCCACCAGAAATATATATCTGTACCTCTTTATGTTCTATCAATAAGTAGGTGGCACGTAAAGGGGGCAGAGATGGTCAGCAATAATATTTTTGTGTAACAGGAACTTCTCAGACTCCACATTAAGTAGTAGTCCATCTTAAGAGCAACAGAACAAACCCCACACCAGCACAAATCCTCCACTAGCCTGTAACACTCCTGCATGCACAAAGAAGCAATGGCTTCATGCAGTCTCTTCCATATACATACTTGGAACCCATTTTCAGTTGTTTCAAGCACATTGACAACTCACCATGCAAGGTACAATGCACAAAACCTGGATTAGAGCAATGGTACAGATGTAGTTAGAGCAATGGTACAACTATAGAATCCCATGGAATATAGTTTGCAGGCCTGATCAGAAAAGTATTAGGGCCCAAAAGGGCTACATATCCTGAAGCAAAATAACTAAGGCACCATACAAATCTTTTAATGAAAAACACGAATGAAATGGAATTTTATCAACGAGTCAATAGGAGCTGGCATTAAAACAAAATATAATTTGCCTCAATGTTTATTGCCATTTGATAGTTACAAGCCTGGAAAGCCATTGGCAATTCCAATCTGTAACCATATGTGTGCATTCAGAATCAACATATAGACTGATCATCTGTAATTCTGATATTCCTAATAGACTCTTGCCTGGAGATATTCAAAAATGGAGTATTCAGTCTTTCTTGCAGTTACAATCTGTCCTCGATGAAAAGATGAGAAAGCTCATCCACATGGCTTTGTTACACCTGCTGATTTACTACAGTCGGTGCTCTATTAATATCACACATGAGCAGTCAAACTGCTTTACATTTCCGGCAAAAGGAGTCAACAAGCAATCATCTGCTGTATCTTCTTTTTTGGGATTTTACAGTCTAAAATTGAATAAATTGATATTATAGATACACCAATTGTAAATGAAATTCAAAACAGCAATTGAAGTCGTAAAATAGCTTTTCATTTTAATGCTGCACCAATGGAATTTATAAAAAGTGCCTTTGAGACAAACAGTACACAAACACATCAAAATTAATGAACAAGACAATCAAAAAATATTTTTATCCAGAAATATTTTTGGCTTTCTTGAAGCCATCCTCAGCTAAACTTAGAGCAGTTACATATTCCAAAATGGAAAATTTTGTTTTTCTTATATTGTAATCAAGCTGTGTAATGCTTGATGATTTTACTGTTCTTCTGTATTGTAATAAGTCTTACTGTACATTAAAGCCAAACTATTGCAAGATTATATTAGACTATGTTACTACTACTATTATTATTAAATAAATGCTAAGTAATTTGGCACCATCTCTTACTAAATTTAAAAATTATAATTAAATTAATATTTTAATAAGTAATTTAGAAAGTTCTAGAAAAGAATTGGCCCAAAGTGGGACTTGAACCTGCAAGTCCAACTTACCCACTTATCAAGCAATTGTGCTGCCAGTTAAGCTACCAGAGCCTTTGCCCAATCCTCGCTTCCAGAACTTATTAATTTGAATATAATTATATTCAGTTACTTACGGCATCAGCTGGTGATGACTCAGAATCTATGCTTTCCAGAACCTTCTAAATAATTTATTATATTTATTAAATTTAGCAAGAGATGGCACCTAATGCCTGCATCTAGTGCCAAATTATTTAGCATTTAATTAACAATAGTAGTACTGATATAGTCAAATATAATTCAGCAATTATTTGGCTTTAATATGTAACTATAAGGTTTAGATGTTTATATTTGTATTTATTATACACTGAGTGGCCAAAAAATTTGAAACACTCCTTATTTGAAAGTATACCAGTCCAACAGTGACGTAGAGTGATGTAACAATGCAGAGTTGCTTATATAAGGAACGCTCAGCTTCAGATGACATAGTTATCAAGGAATTTAATGTCAAAATGGGTAAGATGAAAGATTTAAGTGACTTTGAATGAGGGATGATCATCAGCGCAAGAAGAGCTGGTGCCAGCATCTCTGAAATGATTCTTTTAAGATTTTCTTGGGTGTTTAGATAGTGGCAATTGAGAAAAAAACTTCAAGCAATAAGTACAATTCTGGTTGAAAAAGGCTGGTGAACAAGAGAGTTGAAAGATGATTAGCACGCATAGTCTGCAGCAACAGAAGGGAAACAACACAACAAATTACAGCTGAATTCAATGTAAGTGTATCACAAAGCATATCCCAATGCACAACAAGGACTTAGCAAAGGATGGGCTTTAGCTGCAGGAGACCATCAAGAGTGCCTTTGATATGATAGAAAAATAGGAAAAAGGCACCTATTGTGGGCCCAGGAATGACAAAACTGGTCACTTGAGGATTGGAAAAAAGATCCTGGTCCGATGAATCTCGTTTCCTGCTCCATCATACAGATGGCAGGATAAGAATATGGTGCAAAACAGCACAAATTCATGGACCCCCTCCTACCAAATGACAACTCTTCAGACTGGTGACAGTGGAATTATGGTGTGGGGAATGTTTTCCTGGAGTACACTGAGTCCCTTGATATTTGTGGACACATCTCTGAATAGCACAGCTTACCTCAACATCATTGCCGGGATGAAGTCAAAAGATCACTTCAAAGTTTGGAAACGCCACCATCCAATCTGACCCAACTTTAGAGCTGCCATTATGTCAGCATGGGCCAACATTCCTCAGCAATTTGTCGAGTCCATGCCAAGAATAATATCGGCTGTGATGTGATCAGAGTTAAAGGTGGACCAACTTGTTATTAGAGGGCATCTCTAATTTTTTGGCCACTCAGTGTATATGTAAAAATTAACTCAATTGAGGCTGATTTTGAAATTATTTGAACTTTACACTCAGCTTGAAAATATGTACTAATTGTTTATTGTCTTTGATATTGATCAATGCTACTTCCTTTAAATAAATAAAAAATCTAACATAACTCATTTTGAATTATTTTACAAAACTTATTTAATCAAATAAGACTTACCTCTTTCATTCTTTCACGTTCTGAATTATAAAGGAACGTTCCAAAAAGACAACTATATAAATGATCCAATATTGTAATCAGAAAATGCTCGTTAAATTCAAATGCGTTGGGAAACTGAAAAATTGAATATATACACTATTTAAAAGTCAACAAAACAACTAGCAACTGTATTTTTCATACTTTGCATTCAATTATTTTAATAAATTAAATTGCAGGTAATAGATAAAGTTTTTAATCTATGCAACAGTATGTTTTATCAGAAATAATTTAAATACATGAAAGTTTAACTTCTTATTGGATTTACTTTAAATATTTATTTTGCCTTCAAACTGACAAAACAGTTCATGTGACATCATAATTCTGTACATATAATTACTGACATAAACCTATAGTAAAATCGCTCTATGTTGACTGCCTAAGAGACTGGACCTGTGGTTGAAATATGGTAAATATGCATTTTATTGTTATTTGATTCAAAAAGAAATATATTAAATTTAAAAACCTGGTAAATTATCACAGCTTACACTTATTAACATCCCCTTTGTGTGAAATTTGAGAGGAAGGTGTTATTTTTAAGGTCAGGGTAGATGGTCAGTGTAGCCCCACACTAACTACTACTACTATTACTGATGTCAATAAGTCATCGTGTTGTAAATGAAAATTCTCTTCCTAATTTTAAGTCAGTCAAATTACAATGTTATTATTTTATTGTACTCAGAAGAATGTTTTCTTTAACGTTTAATTAACAACTAGTTTTGTTAGATCTGATTAATTTTATATTTTAGTCACAAGTTAACTGGCAGGCCAATAACCCCAAGGTTTCTGGCATAATGGTTTTCCCCATTTTTATGTGGCATGCCAATTATTTTGAAAAAATATGATGTCATAACTAACATCTTTTCATTGATTATAGAAGATATAGTGCTGCAATTCAAATTTACAGTTATTAATATAATAACCAAAGTCTATTTGCTTAATTGTTTGTTGTCGTTTTTCTCAAAAGATAACACATTCTTCATAACATATTAAAAAATAACATAATGTAATATTTATTATTTATGATGATGATTATTATTAGTATTAATGAATAATAGAAGAAAATAATATTAATAACATTAATACTAACAATTATAGTATTGAAAGCAAGATTGTTGACCAGATGACACTACTTTGTATCATTCTGCATCGTAATTTTTTATTTAGCTGTTTTTGCCTGATCTTATTCAAGAAACAAAGAATATTAAGGTATCTACTATTCAGAAAAGACAGCAAGGAAACCTTTTTTCAAGCCTATAGAATTTTTGTATTGTTTTGTATCTGGGTGCAAATGGCAGAAGCATAGATACTTCTGCCATTTGTATCCTAGATAAAAAACCATACCATTATGCTCTGCCATGTTGTCTCAGTTGGTTTGACAAGCAAGTAGTATTCGTTGGAGACATAATATATTAACTAGGGGAAGGAGTAGGATAAATACATTTCATTCGTTTTCCCTTGGAATGTTAAGATACGAATAATGGGATTCTGACTGACTCAACCGGGACAAAAGGCTGAACCATTAACTACTTGTTTCCATCAAATATGACGGGGAAACTATCCAGTACTGTTCATAAAGAAAAAGAAAACACAAAAGACTACAAATTCAACTAGATACAAATACAAGTTGATTGGACAGAAAAGTACAAGATTGTTGTCTGTCTTTTTCTGCTGAAAGCATGCTTTTGTCCTCCATTGTCAAAATACCAGTCAACATAGAAAGGCATTTGTATACAGCAAATGTTTTCAGTTTTAATAGTGCATGCTTTACTTCTGCACAAAACACAAAGCACTCCATTAGACTCTTCATTAGAGCTACCCCTCCATCAAAAGCAATCTTCATGCTTTGTTTCTGAAGGAATATGGCTTTACAGATTTTCCAGTAACTAAAGTTGAAATTTTTCATCAATTGTACTTGCACCCAAGAGGACAATTACATGTTCTTTCAACATTTTTCCATTTTTACATCTTTCCTTTTCAGAGCTAAACTCCAGTCTAGCATTGCTTTAAAAGAGGGTCACACTTGTTGGCATAAAAAATTTCTTTTTAATTGAATCATTTTGCAAATTCTGGAAATTTCTATTTGAATTTTTTCATGACTCATAAGAATTTCATTTGAAATTCTTATGGACAATACTTTATGAGAAATTTCATATTTTGATTTGAATTTTTAAGGTCACCTATTAGATGCATGAAAATTGAAGATTTTGAAATAGCAGCAAACGTTTTGTGACTTCTTGAATCATTGGTCTGGAAACTCTAGCATTTATTGCTCTCATCTTTCTAAGGGCTCTTGCTTTCTTCACCAGGAGAAAAAAAATCCACATATCTGGTCCAGGATTTATCTGAAAACTTCATTAACAACAAATAATGAAATGTACCACTCTGAATCAAAAAATTATCATAATCTTACAATTCCAGTCTTTTCTAACTTTCAATGTTAAAATTATAAAATTTTAAGTCCTATCTGCTAATAATTCACTAAGCATCTAATTAACCTGTTATTGACTGTACAGTGGTACCTCAGGATACGAACGCCCCAGCATACGAAATTTTCAGGATACGACATGAAATTCAAACATATTTTTGCTCCACGATACGAACAAAAACTCACCATACGACGTTACATTAGTTCGCAGCGCCATTTTTTATTCACTTCTGTTCACCGGTCTCAGTCCCGCGTTTGCTTCGTGGTGGAAGGATCTCGCTCGATAAAGGAAATCTCGAGGTATTATCAGAAAGTGACCGATTTTATTGAAAAGAAACATCCCGAAAAGTTCACACTGGCCGTATTGCCGCTCGGAGTTATGACATTTGCCTAAGTCATTTTAGAAACATTTTAAAAAGTAGGCAAAGCCAAACCTCTTTGCATAGATATTTTACTGAGCGACCTCTAGCCAGTGAAAGTTCTGGTGGAAGTGAAGGAAAAAAAGCAAAAAGTAGCAAATAAAAATTAAAACAAAAAAATATAAAAAACAACACTAATTTTTTTCATCTTTTCTAAGTTATTTTTAAGTTATTGTTACATTATGTTATGTAAGTTAAGTTTTAGTATCATATCCCTTCTCCCTCTCCACCACTACCAGTTTACACCTCCACCGTCGTCTATCCTCAAAAGTAAAGTGCAAATAAAACTACATTTTTTAAAAATCAATTATTAATCTATTATGGTTATTTATACATTTACAACTACAAAACGCATTTTTCAGTGTTTTCCTTTTTTTTAATGTACTATATTTTTCATAATCAGTGTTTTTCTTTTTTTTAATGTACTACTTAGCTTTAATTTGAGTGTGTTTTTCGTGTTAGAACGAATTATTTGGTTTTACATGTAATCATATGGGAAAAAATGATTCACCTTACGACATTTTCATGATACGATCTCAGTTTCAGAACGGATTAATTTCGTATCCTGAGGTACCACTGTATTTCAAAAACAAAACTGTATGTGAAAATGCTAAGTAGATTTTAAAAATTCATCGTTTTAAGAAATTCAAAAAATTGAAATATTTAAAATACTTATTTTTAGAATTACTTTTTGTTACACAGATATATTGTTTAAGATGATCTGACACCTTTGTTGTAAAATTTGTGATTTACATCACAATGAGAAGCGAGTGAGACTTATCATCTGGAACGAGAAAAACAATCCAAATTTTACAAAATGACGGTAAATCTCAATTGGAATTGCAAAAATAATTAATTGTTTACAATACACAGTATCAAACATCTTAAAACAAATGAATTTGGGAAAGAAAATTCTTAAATAATTGTCTAAACTGTGGAAGAAAATGCTCAAGAATTTTGAGAGATGAACATAAATGAAAGGAAATAGTAAGAAAAAAAAAATTGTTTTAAATCAAGCAGATATTATTGTTCTATACAGAAAAACGAGAATGTAAATGAGTCCCACGGTACAACAGTTCACACACTTCACTTCACGGAGTCTAGAAAAAAAAAAAAAACACTAAACTTGTTTCAGTAATATAAACATTATATTAATTGGACCTCCAAAAATTGGAATAAGATTATTTTTAGTGACAAATCAAGGTTTCGAGTATCTTATGGTGATCAGGGTGTACGTTTGTGAAAAACCAAACAAATCTTTCATCCATCCACACTAAAGCAATGTGTCAAATATCCAGGAAATGCAATGATTAGTGATGTAATGAATATTCGGTTACTATTCGGTATTTGGCCTATTTTCCGCTATTCGGCCGAATACCGAATACCTAAAAACAGGAGTAAGAAATAACAAAAACACAGTAAATTAATCATTTTGGTATTTAGATTTAATGTTATAAGGTTAGTGTTGTTTGTTTATATTTATTTATAACTTATAACATGCACAAAATAAAAAAGAAAATAATATTAGTCACACATATTCACAATTTATAATTACAAAGATCAGCACACATACACACCTATTCGTTCGAGAATCATCACACATCTGAGGTCTGACCCTGCCTATCCTTCTTTTTAAGCTCTCTTCCCTTTCTCTTTCCTCTATCGCTCTAGTCCATATAATAAGCGCTCACGATACTTTCGATTCATCACTTTTCCATCATAGATTTCCCATTTTACAATTACTTGACTAATAGCCTGGTGATAACGGAGAAGAGAGACAAATAGAATGTCGGTATAAGTCACAGTTACAATTTCACAAATTCGAGACAGCTTGGTAGCCCAAATGGCCCTAGGCTTGTGTGTGCACAGGCATAAGCCTAGGGCAGGGGTCGGCAACCTGCGGCTTGCGAGCCACATGCGGCTCTTTGGATGTGAAGCTGCGGCTCTTTAGTTCCATACGCAAATATTATTTACTTTATAAAAAAAAAACATTTAAAAATCGTTCTGAATCGATTAACGAGGATTCGGCACCAATTCTATCTCTCAGCCACTTGTACTCGCTTTTCATCACACCCCTCCCCCGTGACACGCGTCGTCACTGTCGTCAGTCTGTCGGAAGCTCTCGAATGACGCCGTCGTCGGATGTTTCTATGAGGTTTAATTCGCTTTCGACGCAAGACAATTCTGAATAAATAGATTAGTTTTTTTTTATCAAAAACTTTATTTATGCGAGTACTATTTATTGTTGGCAAGAAAAAATTTTGTGGCTCTTTAAAAACTGAAATTTTGTAAATTGTAATTTTTGGCTCTTCCGACTCAAAAGGTTGCCGACCCCTGGCCTAGGGCCGTATCATTACAAGCATTTAGGTTACCGAAGTCTATGACAACAATTGTTTGGCACTGATGGCCAGCGAATTTTGCGCCAATAAGCTGCCTCGACTTGTTCGATTATGTTATCAACTCAATTTCATATTTATTTTCACATTTTCACTTCGCGGTCCTTCTCTCTTCTTTTTCTGTTATTTACACGTGTAGGTCATTTCATTGTTATCCACGTTTGATATAATCATTTATCACATATTGCCATGACGTTCTTGTCTGTCCGCTACAACTGTCAAGAATTAACGCGATTGGCGAAGCGTAGTGACAGCAGGCCAATAGAGAGCAGGGTCCTTACCATAATGCAGTTTGCGCACCAATTTTCATACGTACATTAATCGAGCAGAATAGTTTGGTTGAATATTCGGCTATTCGGCCACGCTCCTGGCCGAATATACTATTCGTTGCAACACTAGTAATGATATGGTATGCATGTCTGCATGTATAGGCCAAATGATAACTATTAAAGGTATCTTAACTTCCTCAAAGTATCAAGAGTTGCTAGAATACTTCTTGCTCCTCTCATGAAAGAATTTCATTCAGACAATGTTATTTTCCAACCAGGTCTCACACCCGCTCATGCAATGAAGTCAACCCAAACTTGGTTTACAGACAATAATATCAATTTACCAGACTTAAATCTTATAATCTATGGGGGATGATAAAATAAAGATTAATGGAAGAAAAGACTTCAATATTAAGGGAGTTAGAAGAAAAATTGAAAAAATTTGGTTCAAAATTGTACCTAAGGTTATCAGATGTTAGCTAATTCAAAATCATGAATAATCTAAATCAGTGGTTCCCAATTAGTTTTTCCTGCGTACCACTTCAAGAAAGAGCTCAAATTCACGTATCCCTTATAGCAGAAATTCATATTAATCCATACTAATATTATAAATTTGAAGGTAATTCTGCCTGTCTGTCTGTCCTTTTCATGTCTAATCCGCTGAACAGGTTTTAATAAAATTTGGCACAGAGATAGCTTACACATTGGAGATGGACATAGGCTACATTTTACTGCGAGAAAATATCTTACTCCCCACAAGAAAATTTGATATAATGTGAGCGAAGCTGTGGGTAGACAGCTTGTGATAAATAGAATAAGTTTTTTTTTTACATTTATTACCTTTAAAATACAATTCTAATAATAATGAAAATAACATAAGGTTATTTAATTTTAATGCAACAAATGTGCATGATTTTCTTTGCACAACTTTGTAAAATCTGGTTGCTTTTTGGTCAGCTTCAGTCTCAAGTAATCTTCGAGTTGAAGTCTGTGATGATGTTTAGTTTTAATGTTTGTCGTGGCCAAAAATCCGCTCTTGCAGGGGTATGTTGTGCAAAATGGTAAGAAATATTTTATTGCTGCTTTGCTGACATGATAATAATGATAATTGTACAATTAACACAAATTGTGTTAATTGTACAATTAACACAAATTGTGTTAATTGTACAATTTTTGTTTCTTGCGTAAGAATTTCATTTAGATATTGTCACAAATGCATTTTTTTTTAAATGAAATTTTGAGAATATTTTTAGTTATAAATAAATGAATTTGTGCATTCGACATCATTATTTTTTTTGATTGCTTCATCTCATGCATTTAAATTTTAAATCGACCAATTTTAGATTGCTGCGCGTACCCCTTCATGCAATTACTATGGTTGTTGAAATACTGAATATAAATGGGGTTTGCTTGCAAAATCCACACGTGCAAAGTCATGGTTAACAGCTAGTACATGATATAATTAAAAACAAAGCTTATCCAATTAAGAATTAAATAAATTTTCAATATCTTTTATAAAATACAGGTATCCCTCATATAACATACTAGTTACATTCTGAAAAACTGTCATGTTACATGAATCTGTGCTATACAAAACAAAGAACTAGTGCAAAACAGGGTTAGGTTCTAAAAGTTAACAAAAGTGTACTATTCTTTTCCATTACTAACAGACATATATTTATTAAAGCAATCGATAATTAACTAACAATCACAATTAAAAGTAATGTATTACATGTTAATATTAGTTTTAGTTAAACCAGGGTGTTTTCTTTCTACAAAATATCGTCATCATCTGAGTTTTTTGTTGATATTGATCAGAAATATCATTATCTTCATTTTTTTATTTTTACCATAAAATTTGTTATGGTAAAAATAAACGTATGACCAAAATAAAAATATGTTATTAATCAAAAATTTGTTCTAGTGGGTCACATTTGTTCATCAAAGGACAGTGATTTTCATCCAGAATTTGTGTTCGAATACCAAATCGTTTGAGTTGGGAATGGTTCGATTACAGAGATACTGTCATATTTCATTGTCATTTTTACAAATAATTACTTACCTATGGTTAAAAGTTTAATATCACTTACGTTTAAATAAAATATACAAACTATAAAGATTAATCTATAAAAAGAAAACACAGTGACAGTCTTAAAGGCATATATTTATTAAAACAACAATGCACCCAGTTGATAGGAAAGCTAGGAAAAGGAAGGAAAAAAAAATGCTACTCTCAGTTTTCATTAAAGTAAACCTAATGAAAGACAGAAGATAAATTGAAAATTTCAATACTCTAAAATCTGTGGGCAAATTTTGAGATGACACAATGATTATTTGAATAAACAAATAAATCAAATAATGGAGTTTACACTTAAAAACTGAAATTTTGTAAGGAGAATTTTCCAAACTTTAGAATCATGTTAGGGTGAAACTGTGTTGTATGAGGAATACCTGTATTAAGGATTATCCTGAAGAACTCGGCTTCTACTGTACTATTTTAGATACAGTTTTTTGGATTTTTGCAGGAAATCAAACATATTTTTAGACACATCTAAAAATTCTCTAATCAGTCTCAGTAGAGGGGAACCTAACTGCACCCAGTGAAAATGAGTAAGATCGGCTATAATCTAATAATCTTAATCTTTGCTGTCGTTACTTTTTAACCGAGAAATGCTGGGCTCATCTTCTAGTACATATATATAGTCTTGCATTTTTATCAGTCACGTTTTTTGTTTGTAGGGCATTAAAGAATCTGTCCAATGTTGATTGCTTTTCTCTTTTCTTCAAGATTTATTGGAAGCAATTAATAGTATTGTGGTTGTAGAGATTCCTAAGCCTATTAACCTCAACCTGGTTTGGATGCCATTCTAAGAACATTGTTCTGACATCCTCTCACTTCTTCAAAAGACTTAGATAGCAGATGTCAGCACTACTCCCCTTTTTCAGAAGGAAACACATCTCACTGAGTTTCTTGATGTTTTACATTCAAAAGTTCTTGGCATTCTTCTTTGTCAGATCAGTTTCAGGTTCCATTATGAGCTCTTTGATGTTCTTTGTTTCTCAGATGTGATTTTTGTTACTCCTTTAGTTGCTTGAGTCTTCTTGATTATAACTTTCTTACATAAGATTGTGCTTACTGTAGACCCGTTCAATCCATACTGCCTAGTGACATAAGACATCTGCCCACTCTCAACCTTGGCTATTATACCTTTTGAAAATAAAAACCGATGAAAAAACTTAACCCCTTCTTTCCGAGGGTACCAATTGATCGGTACCCTCGGAAAGAAAGGATTATTATTAAGCAATTGTTAAGCATTTTAAGCAAAACCACAAGGGTACCGATTCATTGGCACCTAGTAAAAAATCGATTTTTATAAAATTTATCAACAACAGATGTCAGCACTTGACGGCAGCATCTTGTCTATTGTCTGTTTCACATATTTTTGTCCATGCAGTGCTTTGTTGACTTAAAAACTTTTAATTAATACTTTTTTCCTAAATTCATTTTTTCCTGATAATTTTTTATTTCATTTTTAGCATGATAAGTTCATTCATGTTATAATAAGTTTATTCACCTATAATAGGTTAACATGTTATAAATATTTAAGTTGTGACCTTCAGTTCTGACATTTTATATATTATTTATTTTTATCTAAAATATCAGCAAATGTTACATGTATTACTACTGGTAATCATATGTTTATAACAAAAATTTATATTCTTGTTTGATATGAAGTAAATACAGTATATTAGTTTATTATTTTAGTTCATAGCAGAATGAAGTTTTAATTTCAAACAAATGTTTGATATAATGTGCAATAATTTCACAACAAATAAACGTACATGCATAAATGTTATATAGAGTTGTACAAAACGATATTCTATGTCTTTCTGGCTCAGTGGCAGCAGAAAAACTAGGTAATGAGACAACATTCATTTTGACAAGTTAAAAAATAATCAAGTTTAAATGTCAGTTCTGATATATATATATTTTTTTTCTTATAAATTTTTCTAATAAAATGTATTGAAAAATATCGTATTTAAAACTAAAGTTGTTAATAAATGTACATGATTTTTTTCATATGAACGTAATGATAATTTGATTTCTGGTGAATTTTTAAAATAGTGCCTGCCCAACAGTGTTGTGAAGACTATAAAAAAATTCTGTCAGAAAGTTAAACAAAAAGCTGGAATTACAAGGGAGAGTTTCAAAGTTCAGAGGGATACTATAATGGGTTGAGTGTCAATGTCTCCTGCATTCCAAAAGGTTTCAAATTGTTATCTGGAGACAAGGGAAGACTAATCGATATTTATTATTTTACGTCGCTTCTTCTCGTGTTTGTTCTGTGAGGTGTTTGTTGTCCAAACATAAAAATCTGTTGCAAAAATGTTTGTTGTCTGATTTGTCCGTAGTCCAAACTGTTTGTTAACCGATCATCCACTGTATACTGTAATAACTTTTACCAACTGTCTAGATTTTCACACATGACAACAGACACCATTTAATTCTGTTATAGTTTTGATTTTGTAAGTATCGTGAAAACATTAAAATTATTTGTGCTGAAAGTTAAGAATTAGAAAGAAAAATCTCAAAACTATTGAAAGAGTTATGACTATGTAATAGACTGTATTTAATCTATTAAATTTCAGTAGTTGTCACTCCTTCAATAGTTTTGAGTTTTTTCTTTCTAATATTTAAACACAGAGTCATTTGTTCCTGTTTTGTGCAGAAAATTAAGTTTAGTACAAAACTTAGGTTATAAAACAGAAGTGTAAATTTAGAAAATAAAATGAAAAAGTTATTGGTTTAGACTCAGAAGGGAAAAGTTCAACACAAATAGTTCAACCATACAGAATGAAAGTTTTTTTTCATAATTGGATTATTCTTATTGTTATAACCTAGTGAACATTTAACTATCATATAATTACAACAGAAACTGATATGTTCTTAATTATGTTTATAATGTGAAATAGAAATTCTTTTTGTTTGGAAATTTTTAGATTAAATACTTTCTATAGAAAAAATAACATTATTCATATAAGTCGACAGATTTATTATGAAAAACATATTGACTAAATTAACAGAGATGCAGAATAGGTCTGAATGCGCAAATAAGGTTCAAGGGAAATTTACAGTAGAAAGTTAATGTTATGACAATGGCCACAAAAACATTATGATAAAATGGAGTAGAATCTTAACTATGGACACTAATTGGGAATATTTTCTAAATTGCAAAAAACCCTGTTTTTAAAACTGAAAATGAAATATTATTTGCTTTATTTCTAATCAGTCATTCTGTACATTGCTGCCTACTTAAATAGTTATGCACTTGAAGTAAGGACAACCGTGGTTTCAATTTTCACATAAAAACCAAAACAGACCTTTAAAAAGAACCAAAAAAGAAAAATCTGTTTTTATTTAGTATTAAAAAGAGTTTTGGATGAATTAAATCAAGCCAACATGAAATTTTAAACAAAATATTCACTCATTTACCATGCAAAAAATTTGAAAATTATTAAACTTTATTTAGAAACCTTTTCCAAACTATCTTGATTAAATAGCCAAATAAGATTTTATCATCATTTAATAAACATTATTTTCCTTTATTTTATACTAGCTGTTATCTGCGACTTCACCTGTGTGGATTTTGCAAGCAAACACCATTTATATTCAGTATTTCAACAACCATAGTAATTGTTATATAACACTTACTGCTGAGAATCAAACAAACTATTTTCAATTTGATCAATTTTCTGGAATGTTTACAATTGTTCTATAAATCAAACCAATAACAAATTCGAATTTAAAACGATTCGAACAATTGGTTAAAAAATTGAAATATAAAAATATTTATAACAATGTCTGAAATGTTGTCAATTTAATACATCTAAGTACTCAATGAAGACTAAACATAGTTATAAACCAAAAATTGCATCTAAGATAGTACAGTAGAAGCGATTCTTCTGGTTAAAGCCTTAATGCTCTCCCTCTCCCCCGCAGGGAAATTTCAAAAAAATCCCTTCTTAGTGTGCGTTTCCACGACGTACCCTAACTGTGTACCAAATTTCACCTCTTTAGGTTCTGTGGTTTGCCCTGGGCAATGATTTATCAATCAGTCACCCAGTCAATCAGTCAGGACAAGTAATTTTATATATTTAGATATTTTTCAGATATTTTTGTAAAATAAAAATAATCATCAAAATATATTTTAAGTCTCAAAAATATGACAGCATTTTCAAAAAATAAAATAATAAAAAAAATCAGTCAAAATTTCAAAATGGTTTATCTTTTTGCAAAAAATGGTGCATTTATTAAATAATTTTTCAGAAAAAAATTGCATAAACATTGTTATAAAGAAATATTGCTTATTTGGATGTCAAAAAGACCAGTGATTAAATCACCCAGACCAATAATTATCACCCAGTGATTAAAATAGTCATTCATTACATCAGCAACACTTCAATTTTATTTCTATTAAATTATTACAAGTACATAGAGTTTATAATAGCATATTGTGAGAATACGGACGCTATTTTGTGTTTTCACACTAACTGCGTAATAAGCGAGGGTGACTTTCATCGTCCGAAGGTAATCGACGAGGGACCACGATGTCCCGTGATCCTCCATAAGTCTGAGTGACCGGACGAGAAATGACCAAATAAGGCAATGAATTTTTCTACGGCGGGGAGACGATAATAAATCAGAGAGAACTGTCAAAAGACGTCAACGAAATCCCAGATTTTTCCCACGCTAAAGAATATAAAAGGGGAACGATCTGACACCTCGAGAGCGATCGTCGGGGAAGAGAATGCAGTGGACTACTCTTCCAGCACTCCCAGGATCTACGAAGCTCATAATCGCCGCTCCATAAAAAGGTAAAAGACTTTGAATATTTTCTATTCTCTCCATATACGTCAGAATTGCTCCTCAAAGAGGTTAACCGAAGAAACCGCCGAGCGAACTTCACCAGGAAGAACTCTCTACAGATTAGGAGCGACGGAGCATACACCATAACTTAGCCGAACGGCCTGAGAAGGACATCGCTCCACATAGCCTTCAAAGGATACCTCGGATTAGAAGATGACAATCACAGAGCGTTTTATCAATGCCCTATAATATGAGAGCGTTTCCTACGAGGTAAACCCTTGCCATAATTATCTCTCTCTCCAACGTGAGGTCTCTCTCGATCATTTGAGTTAGGTTAGGTTAGAATATAGCATATCTATTTATATCTTGATACGCGTGTGTTGTATTTATTATCTTTACGTATATTTTCTTCTATGTTTATTAAATGTGTTGTTTATTTAAACCCGTGTAATCTTTTGGACACCTGATCACGACTTCCGACTCCTCCCCACTCATATCTTTAGCCCTCCTATAGCCATTCTCTGACAGCAAAGCCGGTAAGTGGGGAGAAGCTCTCGCTCTACCCCCTCGGTTCGCACAATATGCTGTATGTATAATGCAACGATGATGACAGATATTTGAATTAAAAAGTTCTTTTGATTAAAAAATTTACATTAATGTATGTTTAGTATAAAATTATACGATAAACCTATTTATTATTTACTAGCTTTTGCCAGCGGCTTCGCTCGCGTTAAGAAGTATTATTATTAATTAGGTATAGTTTTTGCGGCTTTACTTTTGTTTAGCGTGTGTAAAAAATTAGGGCCTACAAAACTTCTTTGTACAACTATGTACAAAGGGTACAATATATTCCCTGCAAAAACTATACCTAATTAACCCCCGTCAAATATAATCCGTTAGAAATATTTAGGTATAGTACATACTATTAGATACGGCGGCCACTCATCATCGGGTATATGTAACTCAGTGAAAACACAACGATAGAGCGTTTTAAAATACTACTAACGCCATCTATTGTCAACATTTAGAACTAAAAATTATTTTGTTCGTCTTAATTTATTCGTTCCATTAGGTACTGATAGGTTCAAACTAATACATTTACATCCCCCATGGGGGTTGAATTTATCAAAATCCTATTTAAGCGGACGTCTTCATCATAGTAGCTCCAATCTTTAATTTCAGTTCAATCAGTCGAAAATCTAAGAAGATTTATACAAACTTTCATCCCCTATTTTATCCCCTTGGGGTAAAATTGATCAAAATCCTTTCTTAGCGGATGCCTACGTCATAACATCTACCTGCATGCCAAATTTCAGCCTGATCCGTCCAGTGGTTTGGGCTGTGCGTTGATAGATCACTTTGTCAGTCACCTTTGAGTTTTATTTATTATTTATTTGTACAATTTAATTTCAAATTTTTAAACTACACAGAAATAATTATTAATTTGTTCACAAATTGTTTTTATTTTTCATGTAATAATTTATATTCTAGGGAAAATTTTGATCCCAAAAATATTTTGCACCTCTGTAAATTAATACAATAAAACTTTTTAAATGGTGAACCATACTGAATTCTATTATTTCAATGCACTTTAAATTCTATAAAAAGTTTAGCAAAGTATAACAATTTAAATGAAAAACTGAGGTTTTTGTAAACTTTAAGTAAGAAAAGGAAAATTAACTGCTCTCATAATTAAAAGGTCACCTTTATAGCAAGACTATTTTTTTGCCTCCCTGAATATGATTTTTTAAAGCAGTTTCTACTACAATCAAAAGCAATCTGAAATAAGATTTTAATTTTACTCAAAAAAATTAATTTGAAACCTATGAAATTTGCATTTGTCTATCATTTGAAGTTTAAAAACTTTTTCTTTTCTAAGTGAAAATTAATCATTTCTATATATAGTAGAGTGTCGATTTTCCGAAAGTCAATCATCCGAAAGAATTCCAGTCGGCAAATTTAAATTTTTGCCAGTGCTGTGGCGCTGCAATCTTTGTCTATGTCTTGGGCTACTCAAATATTTTACATTTTTGATACTAAATTAACATCTGATGTATAATTTTTTATTGTTTTTATATTTTTCAATATATTTATTTTGTTTGTACAAAATAAAAAAAATTTTTTTACGATACAATCGTCTTCGTTAGGCTTAACATCGACGAAAATTCAATGTAAAGCGACACGCAACGGAGAAAAATTTCAACATCGGATACATTAAACTATTTTTTCGTACATAAATCGGTTATCCGAAATATCAGTTATACGAACAACCCCAATCGATTCGGAAAATCGACGCTGTACTGTAGTCCAAAAATCAACACACAAATGTTATTTCATGTGTTATTAAAATATTAAACTTGATTTTTCAAATCAATATAACTTACTTGAATTAGCATCTGCCAAACGCAATCTACAAACTGAAGAAAAACGGGCGATCTGTCGGCATCGGAATGTTTATCATCTCCATGTCCAATACGCTGCATATCATTATTATTATTATTTTTTTTTTTTTTTAATTGTCAAAGGCAAAGAATTAAAATTAATCTGAAAATCAAAAATTACCTGAGCAAATTTATGGCCGAAACTGATCCACTCCTTTTCTACAAGTATTTCAAAGCCTTTAATTGTACGATAAAATGGATCTAACATCAGCATTGCCAAACTGGTAGACTGAAAGATATTTATATATTTTAAAAGAAATTACAACAACTTAGATTTTTCAATTAACAAAATACTTTTATTTCAAAATTATTATTTAATGAGCTTTAATTCATAAAAACTTTAAAACATATAACTATTAATTAAAGACAGTGCCTATTATTTCAACATGACCAATGACAACGACTCTAAAATATTTAATTAAAAGCTCATAATAATACAAAAAACAGGTTCATCATGAAAATGCAAAATTCATAATTTTGATTTTTTTCTAGAAATATTTGGAAAAAATGTTCTAGAACATTTGACATGGGATATAAGTATAGTAACTGGAGGAATTCACAAATTTCATTGGAAATAGATGCATTGGCAATGTCTGACAATATGAAACTTTCAAAAGAACACATTTGCATGCTGTATTCTATTGCTTCAAAAGTGGCCACAATGCAACAAAAGCACACGATCCCATTTGCAAGATACTTGTTAAAGTGTTCATGGATGAACAAAAGTTGATCGGCCATTGCAAATGTCAAAGGGCCAACAGTGCAGAAGAAGGCAATGATTTGCATTTGCTTGCCATTGTCAGGATGGAACTGCTTCCAACAGATATCACAGTAACAAAAGAACTGTAGCATAAACAACTAGATCATTTGAACACCAAAACCAAAGAACTCTGTTCAAAAAAAAAAAAAAAAAAAAAAAAAAATTGACAAAGTCTGATATTGCCATGCTAGCACGCTAACACAGAGCAAAGACGACCTTAGATAAGCTGGCTGACCGGCCGGCCGGTGTGGACCAAGAGGTTCTGCCTTACAGCCCAGACTTGGCACCAATCACCGTCTATTTCGTGCCTTGCAGAACCATATTCCAATATGCAGTTCAATGATAATATCTGACATTCAAGACTTTCTTCAAAGAAAAATCCTAGTCACTTTATGTTCATGGGATGGAAAGTTTGCAGCAAAGGTGACAAGACATATTCGATATTGGTGATTATCTATAAGAATGAACTGTCATCATCGAGTTACTTGTCAATAAAGTTTCTTTCAAAATGTCTAAATTTCACATTTACAACCTGATAATTGCCTTTATCAGAGATCCAAATATACTTGAAAAAATTTTAAAGCCTTCGATTTATTAAATTGTTAAATCAGGGAATGGAGAGAAAAATTTTTGATATTCTGAATGCCCAAGAAGTTTTTATCACACATTAGAAATTGCCTACAGTGGAACCCTGGTTAACGACCAAATCGGTTAACAAACTTTTATTTTGAAAAAATTTTGTCTCGGATAACGAACAAAATTCGGATAACAAACGTAACGGTATTTTGTGTCAAATTTTAGTTGGTGTTAGGCATGCACGAGTTAAGCATTGCTTTTCTGAGTGTTTGTGCTATACTTCTTTTTTCAGTTTTGTGATTTATATATTTAATCAATATGGCATCCAAGAAAGAAAAAAGTCATAGTGGCAATAGAAAACGACAATGTGCTATTGCATTTGAAAAAAATTTTGATTAAAAGAGTAAGGCAATCAACTTTAGATCAATTTCTTGTTCCTTACGGAAAGAATTTGTTTGTTAAATTATGCCAACGCAACACTCAGGCAATCTGCCTAGGGTGAATGCCTTCTGGGAGGTGTTTTTAAGGGAAACTGGTCCCTATTTAGGCATTACAGATGTGGAGAAAACCCGGAAAACTCCATGTGGGCAGTCTGTCTGAGCGAGGTGCGAACCCATGAACGAACTCCCTGTGTTCAAGGTATGAAGACCACTTAGCCACTGGTGGGTTTTTTTTACCGAAAGAGACTTTGACTCGAAGAATCTTCGGATGAAGTGCTACCCATTATTTTTTTGGAGGGAATTTCCCTTCTAAGCATTAAGGTTTGTATATCTCCACTTTTCTGCCACCAACTACAACAAATGAAGGTATGTACAGTGCTATTTTATTAAACAAAGTTTACATGTTTGTTGCTGTAATGATAGATACTACATTTTCCTACATTTTCATCAAAGAAAGTTACTGTATATTACAAATACAATCACAAAAATTTCGGAGACTAGAAAGGATTATTTGCATTTGCATTAATTTCTATGGGGAAAAATTGCTTCAGTTAACAAACAATTCAGTTAATGAACGGAGTCGTGGAACAAATTAAGTTCATTAACCGGGGTTCCACTGTACTTAGTCAAATGCAACAAATTACTAAATTTTCTCTAATTAATAAACTTGCACGTGTTAACTTTGTTTTCTTAAAAATTTGTACTTTTCTATATATCTTATTTGATTAAAATATCTGCAACTTTTATCAATATCATTTTGTTCTCTTTAAATGTTCTTGCTCAATATTACAGCTATGCAGGAAAATAATGGCAAAATAACCATACAGAAAAAAAACTCATTTTTGTGCCAAATTATAATAATTATTATGTAAATATTAACAAATATTTAAAGTCTCTCATTGACTTTCATAATTAATGCACTTCATAATTTTTAGACCCTACACGCATTTTAGCACACTGATTATTTAAAAGAAACCAGTTTTAGAACTGAATTTGCAAATCTCATTGGCTTAAATTTATCTAAGTTTTTTTAAGATAAAATAGAACTTTAATGACAAAATTTGACTGTTTAAACAGAAAAAAGACAAGCAATTCCAATTGAATAATATTTAGATATTTTCCTAAATAAGTCTCAAAACATAAGTCTGGGATTTCTTGGATGCTAGACTAATTAAAAAATAATAATTTGTAAGAAGTTTTGAAGTTATAGAAGAGCAAAATCAGCAACAATAATTCAATGTTAGAGTCGGTAAATCTAAAAAATCAGTAAGAAGCAAAGATAAAATAAAAATAACATTGAAATATTAGTGTGTGAAAATGAAGAAATTTATAATTATGACTTTGCTTATTAATAAAAATTACAATGAAAGTTCTTAAAAATAAGCCAAAGATTATTTTTGCCATCAATATTTGGCATTGTTGTTTACTTTCATAACTGAACCCAAATCTTATTTATGGAAGTATCTGGTATTATTGAAAGATTTTCAGACTGCAATTTTCAAATTTCTGACCTATAAATTTTATCTGTCCATCCTTTCTTAATCTCAAGAACAGAGTTAGACAAAAGTCGAGACCAGATATGGAAAACCATGGTGGCAGGAGGTCCCAATTAACTATATACAAATGTCCAGTTTGAAACAGAGGTCACATTATTTCAATTTCAAAATTTTCCAGAATGGAGTTAGACAGATGACCAGCACGATTGTATTGCTAATGGAAAAGTATGATGTATGGGGGCAAGACACTACTGATCAAGAGCATATAAATTTACTTAGTTGATCATATAATATAGAAACTTAAATTCTGCATTCCTATCTGTAAGTTTTGTGGCATGTGTTTCTCATCAATCGAATTTCTCATTTACTAGAAAGATTCAATATCACAACCTTACTGAAATGTTTATGATGAAAGTAAATTAAAAACAAGAAATTATTTATTGTGACATTGTCATCACAATGCCGAGTTGCAATTTTTAATCATATTTTTAAATTATTTAATTTAAAATGTATGCTCTACACCTCAAATTATTTGTGGTTTGCTNAATTTAAAAATATGATTAAAAATTGCAACTCAGCATTGTGATGACAATGTCACAATAAATAATTTCTTGTTTTTAATTTACTTTCATCATAAACATTTCAGTAAGGTTGTGATATTGAATCTTTCTAGTAAATGAGAAATTCGATTGATGAGAAACACATGCCACAAAACTTACAGATAGGAATGCAGAATTTAAGTTTCTATATTATATGATCAACTAAGTAAATTTAAACATGTTTTTACATCAAATATAAAAATCTTACTAAATACACTTGTGTAAATGGTTTTGGAATAAAACACTGAGAGTGAAAAAAATTTGTTGTTGAGAACAAAAATTATCCTAATCTAAAAAATTACTGAAAAAAATATAAGATAAAAAATAAATAACAGTTAATAAAAATATTACTGTTAATGTGAGAATAGCTAGCAACTTCTGAAAAATTGGTTAAATGAGATTTTTTAACATATGATACTAAGAAAGTCTCAAACATTCAAAATCATTTTCAACAATTTAATAATTTCCTTCATTCTACTTCTTTAATTTAGTAGTTTAATACAACAAATACAAATTCTAAAATTTTTCAAACTGTTTTAGATTCTATGATAAAAAGAATGCCAAAAGTACTTAAATTATTGCAATAGGCAGAAAAAATACAAAGTGCATTAATATGCTTTGCACTAATACAGGGGAAGATTTTATTTTAAAAAATTGACACTAGAAAAGACTAACAAAGACTAACACTTTTTCATCAGCTTGGTAAATAAATTTACATTTGTAAAAAGCTTACCACAGTTAATTATTATCAAATAAATTTTTCCACTCTGTATTTTGACTAAAGGGGCTATCCCTACTTTAAGTCATAATTAACCCTGGGTGGCAGAGCTAAATGCCAACGATGATTGAGGTTGTGTGAAGATAGTGTTGGCATTACTTTGTGTCTTTATTTTTCTACCTGTTGTATTTTTGATGATTTAATCAAAATTAAAAAACCCTTGAGTTTGACATAAACAGAAATACAGCATATCTGTGCCTGGTGTCACATTCTTCCCTCACAGCCGAAAGAAAGTGTTGTATGACTAAGGACTGGCATGATATCAAGCTTTATTTGGAACCACAATAACAAAACTGGAAGAACTCGAATATTTTTTGGGTTCTCTTAATGTTGAGTTATTGTCAGAGAATGACAAACCAAGGGTGCCATTAAGACTAACTCCCTTAAGATGCTTGTTGCCCATCTATTCAGTTAACACTTAAGACAATCAGCAGATACTATTAATTTATGCAATAAACTATTGAAGATATATAAAAATATATTTATAATTGTAGGCTTTCTGAAACAAAAAGCTAATACTGAAGTGTGGAATTTATCATGCCTAGGCAAGAAGGTTGCTTGAGCATTTCAAAATCAATAATGCCCAATCAACTGCAGTGGAGCAATCAGCATACTCCAGCAGCTAGTACATATTACTGTGCCATAAGACAACAAGAATTAACAGTAATATTAAAGGATTAATTTTTTATGGGCAGTGTCTCAGCTAGGTAGTGGAATCCCATCTTCTCTACCCAGACATCTCCATTTTGGCCCTGTTTGAAATCACACAATGGACATAGAAAAGGATCTCTTAGTGCCCACATGATAGAAGGAGTTAAAAATGAAGAAAATACTGAAAGATGAATTAAACCAGGAACTTGCTGAATAGTTAGATGAAAATGATGTAGAGAAGTTACAGTAGTAACTATTAGTTTGCCGTATAACAGCTTTAAAGAGATGACATTACCTATGACAAAGGTGAGAGACAAACTCATTGAAAGAAATACAGGTTGGAAAATATCAGAATGACTTAAAAGATATGGATTTGGGAAAAAATTCAATATTTGGAGGGATTTAACATGGCACTGGTTGCTACTGAAAAATCAGTAGCAACCAGTGCCATTTTTTACAATACACGATACAAGCCCTTTGAGTAATTTTATAAGATGGTAAAAATATTGTAAACGGGACTAAAAGTACCGTATAAGTGTGAAAATTAGACCATATGAAACTCATGGAACGCTTAAGCACTGAGGAGGAGCTAGTAAATTAACCTAGATCAAAATGCATCGGTAAAAAACAATAAAAGGAGTTTATAACCTGAAATGGCTGTGAGGTAATCTACCGGAGAGATTTTTTCGGATTGAAGAGACATTCACTAAATCAACAGAGAATAAACTGTTTTCTCAAAATTGGTTCTCCAAAAAGTAGTTATTAGTTTAAAGTTATACTAACAGTTTCTCATCAATTTAAATGTAATATGATATTCAGGTTGACAATATTCTCTTGCCTGCTGATGTACTGACAATGGCAACAGATTGCCAGTTATCAGCATAAACAGAATGATTAGAGAACAAGAGAGTGGGCTGAGATCAATAGAACTTGATGCTTTATATATATATAACAGGTGGGGAAAAATCCAGACAACATATATTGAAACATAACTACACTTCTCAAAAGTGAAATTGCAACACCACAAAGAAATGTGCATAGCTACATGCACATTGTAGGACCAGTAGAGGTGACAGAAATATGCAAATGATTAAAAGAACAAATAAAAATATGCAAAAGACATGTTTATTCAGTAATGAATATGATCTCCACAGGCAGCTATACAGGCTGCTGTATGGCGAGGCATAGTATCAATGAGGCTATTAATACTTACCCGAGGTATCCCTTGCCAAGCTATGTCCATTGTGGCACACTTGTCATCTATGGTATGTGACTGTGGTCCCCAGTGCATCTGACATCGTATGAGATCCCACAGGTGTTTAATGGGAGAGTGATTCAGAAAGGCTGACAGCCAGGGAAGAATGTGAATTCTTTGGTTGATGAGAGTTCACCATGTGACATGCAGTTGGGCATTATATTTCTGGAACACCATGTTGAGTGTGGTCTGCACAATTATCCAAACCACAGGCCCACAATTTATGTGATATACTGGTTCACTGTCAGAATACCAAAAATGTGTACCAAGGCTATCCACCAATTGAATATGATGCCTCCTCAAATCATGATGCTGGTGTGGGGCTAGTGTAACACTTGGCAAAAAGGGCTTACACATAGCATTCCTCAGGATGTTGTCACACCCATCCATGGCCATCATTCTTCCACAGACAAAAGCAAAATTCATCTGTAAACAATACCTGATGCCATTCAGTAGTCCAGTTGCAATGATGATGACACCACACCAGACATACAACCCCAAGTCGAGTGGTTAATGGCACCCTGGTTGCTGGTTGCCATGCATGAAACCCAACTTTATGCAACTTGTTGAGATTGGTTGGTCGGACACAGATACATCTGTTGATGGTGATAGGCAACTTTGTACGTCATGTGTCCTGGTAAACAGGTCTTAATGAGCCATTTGGCAAATCTGTCAGTCTATGCACTCTGTCATGCACTGGTACAATCCACTCCCTCTTCAGTGTGTTTGCAATGTTCTTCCATTCATTGCATCACACATCATCAGATGATACATCAAGCTTAACACTCATGGCAACTGTGCGCATCAACAAACCAAGGTCATGCAGCTTCAGAATAGTCTCATTCCCCAGCCATTAACTAGTAGTATATTGTCTTGGAGACAACAGCAAGGTGAATTTTCTATGCTTTTTTGAAATTTTAGCTGTGGCAAATCATCACCAATAGTATTTATGGGCTGAGCCGGTTAGTGGTCTTTATAGCCTGAAACTGGGTACATAACCTGATGCATACAGAAACTTAATCATTTGCATATCTCTGTCACCTCTATTGGCCCTGCAATGTGCATATGGCTACCTGCATTCCTTCATGGTGTTGTGATTTCACTTTTCAAAAAAGTATTTTTAATATTCCTTTCACTGAAAAAATTATCTTATATACACAAGTAATGGTAGACATTCATTAACAAACGCTAGTAAATTTATGCATAATGACCAGTAATGCCCACTTTTCAAAGATACTTCTTTGTACATCCAAAAGTAGACTTGGAAACATTCAAGTTACTATAAATGGTGTAAAAAAATATACTGGGAGCAATATAAAATTGATCTACATGGATTTAATTGTATTTATTTTATTAAATGGAGAGAATTGTGTTAATGTGATGATGTAGGGGAGAAGCTTTTACAATGATGTTGCTTGATGACAGAGTGGGAGGGAAGAAGGAAGAAGTAAGAAAAGATCCTTTTTTTGATAATGTAATAGATGGATGGCCCCAAAGTACATAACTTAATGAAAGTATTAAAGATAGATTGATGAAATTGAATTAAAATAAAAACTATATCAGCAATAGTTATTAATTATTAATTAATCAATCATTGATTAGTTATTAATTATTTGTCTTTAAAACCTGAGCAGTCCGATCCCAACCATCACTGCAATGGACCACAACGGAAGTTTTATTACTTTCCACTTTATCTGCAATACGTAATGCTCCTGCCAAAATTCTGCGAATG
Organism: Centruroides sculpturatus; assembly: GCF_000671375.1. NCBI lineage: Eukaryota > Metazoa > Arthropoda > Arachnida > Scorpiones > Buthidae > Centruroides > Centruroides sculpturatus. Next base: position 60,474 of record NW_019386041.1, read on the forward strand.
TGTTCCAACCAATGTGTAGATTCAATATTTGATAGCCAGTGGGCTTCATCAATTGAAGGAAAACACACTTCTTTTAATTTTCTCAGACTCTCTCTCATAACATGAATGTTATGGACATCAAGAAATACTAATTCTGCATTTTGATATGCATCTTCACTTTCATAACCACCACCTCTTGCCTATAAAAGTTTTAAAATAAATTATATTTTAGAAAAAAATATATATAACTAAAAAACCATATAAAATTTTTTAAATTATTACTTTATTAGCAGCAGCATTAACACTAGGTCTTGTATCCATAATGAAAATTTTATGTGACTGAGCATTTGCATCTAAAATCATCTGAATATATTTTTCATCATCTTTACTACGTTTTCCACTGACACCAACAAGTGGCTGGCTGCAACGAGTTATGGTAGCTTGACTTTCTGGATGTATCCAAGATAGTACCTGAGAAAAAGAAAAGACTTACTTTAAAAATTCAATTATAATATTCATCCTTATAGCAGGATGGCTGGAGTGATGGCCTGATTTAAGCTGTGCTTTGGTAATATAACCAAAGATGAAATATTAGTTGGGAATTTCACATCCAAACTACAATAAATCTGATTTCTTTCCTTTCTTTCCAAGTGAAAGAGACCTAGAAATGTACCAATTGTAAATCTGGCAAGATTCCATCTCGAATAAATTAAAGAATACATAGCTATTCAAATGTTCCCAAACGTGACACACCAAAGTCTTTTACAGAGGTAAATAGTAAATAACTCAGGGAAGAATACAGATACCTCAATGACAATGAGAGGAAGTGGTGATTCATCTATCTAACCCACCATAACAGATTAAAACATACTGTTTTGAAAAGCATTAAAGAAAGAATTTTAAATTACTAATTTAGAAGTGTCTAAATTAATAGAATTTTACAGCTCTGAAACAAAGTTTTGAGAACACATTAACAAATCTCAATAAGGAACTTAACACATTACAGAATTTGACCTTGTAAAAAGTAATAAAAATTTACAGAAAAACATAATGGCCTAACCATATATATTAGGCATTTAAAATAAAAAGAATGTAATGTATTGGAAATATATGGTATTCTAATAATTCTTAATGAGAATCCTTTAAATACAGCAGAAAAGGTATTAAAAATATATAGGTACTAAAACAGCATTTCTGCTTTCAGAACGAAATCTTATAATTCTGAGAAATCTCTTCCTCATTATAAAATTAATAAATTTTTACATAAAAACAAAGCCTTTATTATTTTTATTTTACTTTTTTATCTTATAAAAAAGTAAAATAAAAATTTTTAAAAATCCAGCAACTCTTCAACAATTCTCTTGGGAAAGAATCAGAGAAGGAAATTAACCACGACTGGAATATCATAAAAAATATTACAAATTAGCAAATCCACCAAACATAAAAATGTTCTAAAATTACACATAGTTTTGTTAGTTGATAACTATATACATTGAATAACTGCTTCCATCAGGGTCAATAAATTTTGTCACTGGTTTTCCCTTGATCTTCTCTTAATGAAAATAGTTTTGTTTTTAATCTGTGTATCTTTGCATAGATTTGTTCCATCATATTTTACAGAAATATTTGCAAAAGTTAAAAATTTTTTTCAAATGATAAAAAAGTAATTTTTAATAATCTATAATAGAACAATTTAAAGTGATTATATATATATATATATATAGATATATCACTTTAAATTGTTCTATCATATATATATATATATGTTGAGAGAAAATTATATTTCAAAGAAACATGTAAATGAGTAAATGAGAAATCTTATTAATAAGATTTTTTAAAAATACTTTCAAAATATTTACACATCATTATCACGGAAGTGATAAAGTAAATTACTAGGTGATAGAATTAAATGTTGACAACACCACTTAGCCAGTTGCACATCATTACTTTAATCACATATTCTTAAAGGTTAAATTGTTTTATTAATTTATTTTTTCCAAATAAAATTAAAACTGAACATGAAGTTAATGTGTTGTAGTGTTTTCAATGGCAAATTGATCTATAAGCAATGATTTCACAGATTCATTTGATAAAACAAACTTTTATTGTCATTTGAAAGAAATTTGTGGGCTTTGCAGTTTTCCTGTAAAATATGATTGAACTGATTTGTAAGAAAGTATATAAGACAAAAGATAAATTTCCCAAAATACACTTAAAAGAAAAATTCAATGCCCTGTCAATGATTTTGTGTTATCACTTTTCTAATGTTTTAATTTTGTACTTCGTATGTTAAATTAACGGAAAAAATCCTGAAAAATGACTTAGTTAATGATTTTTCCATTAGATTGGTTACCAATTTATGTTTATAAAGAAAAGTGAAATAAGTTGATATAGTAGACATGTATAAAGTCTAAAGTATACATACAGGAAGTCTTCCCCTACTTCGAAAATTGGCTACAGCTCGCAAATCATCATCAGTTGCTGCAGATGGCACAGCTAACTGAAATAAAGAAAAAGTTATCAACAAATAATATTTAAATTACAATTCAAAAAATATAAAATAAATAAATAACTGCTAATATCAAAGAAATCAACTTTTTAATTTAATTAAAGGAAATGTTTTCAGTCAAAATCTGGCCATCCTCAGATTAAAATTATGCTGCATAGTATGTAACAATTAAAACAAATTAAAAATTAATATTCTGACAATTATAATCTTTAAATTTGAAACAAATTTAATAGAACATGTAAAATTGCATAAAATAAAACTAAGAGTTAAAATAAAAAATAAAACCTAAAAATTTTGTACAAATTCAAGGACAAACAAATACAATTAAGCAAATTTTGCTATTAATCTCTTGCAGAAATAATAGAGATTAATGAAATTTATCAATCATATCCAAGAATAGCCAATTTCATATTCATCTTGTGTATTAATATTGCTTGTGTATTAATGTGTATTAATATAAAATGTGTATTAATGCTGTGCAAAAGCTAATAGAAAATTGCTCTAAAATTCTTATTGGGTATAACCATCCCATTCCTTAATTAATACAAGTTTATTCCAAAATATGTTTATGCCTGTGTCTAAGTTTATGCTCGTGCAGAAAAGGACATGACATTGGTTATAATGCCTTAATGTAATGTTCTTTTATCTTATTCGAAATTAATCCAATAGTGAAACCAATATAATATAAATGCTCTGTCTATTGATAAGTTTAATGATGTAAATGCTGGCTTTATATAATTTATGTATTTGAATATAATCCAAGCATAAGATTTGCTTAACAGTGGAATTTCTCTTTAACTATTATATTTATTGGTAAGTCCTTGATTAGAAATTTCAAGATACTGTCCACACTTTTGCCAGTAACTAATAATTATTTACTAGTAGTTTTTTCTACATTGCTGCTTTTAGTATATTATCTGTTAATAAAAGCATTAATTATGCCCTTAACTCTATTTTTGGCAGATCATTAAACTGAATGAAATTGATATGATTAGTTTTTCTAAATGATTACAGATCATCAGTATACACTGCTTTTCTTATACTGTAATTCATAAAAGAAAGTTTAACTTATCCAGACTTATCAAAGGCAACAAAACCCTTTGAAAATATTGTACACTACTCCAAATCTTACCTTTTCATACTGCAGTGTTTACATTTTTTAATTTTTTTTTTTATTAAAGTTACCTTGAAGTTCATAGAAGAACACAATGCATCACTACTAACACATTTTATAAAATGATTCATTTCTATTATCTAGATAAATCATTCATATTAAAATGTAACTATAATAATTATTCTTAAAATTTTTGTATAGTACGTATTAGCTGTATACTAAACAATGTAAAAATTGTTGTTCCTATATATGATTAAATTCACTACAGCATAAAAAGAGCTTGAAAGTTATATACCATATAAATCTTTTATGTTGGTAGTTTTTAACCTGATATGATTTAATTTGATGATATCTCAAATAAGTGAAAACTTGGTTATTATCCAAGTTTTGCTTATCTGAGATACCATCAATCCATATTTCCTTGGATAATCAAGATTCTACTGAAAGTTATTTTTAATAAAATTAATTTGTTTGAAACTACAGTAGACTCTCCCATAACTGAACTCTCCCTTATCCAGACTTATTAAAGGCAACCGAAACTCTCTGAAAATATTGTACACTACTCCAAATATTACCTTTTCATACTGCAGTGTTTACATTTTTTAATTTTTTTTATTTATTAAAGTTACCTTGAAGTTCATAGAAGAGCACAATGCATCAACCACTACTGACATGATAATGACGGTGCATTGGCACAATGTAGCAGCTTTTCAGCAAATTGAGAAGAACAAAAACAACTTTAACACAACACTTTCAAAATTAATTGCAATTGTCAAAAATAAGCATCAAAGTTAAAGTGAGCATTTCTTACACATACAGTAGGCATGTATGTTATGATCTTATTTAAAAATAATCACACTCTCTTATCTGGATTACTCCCATCCACATTAGTTCAGATCTGAGAGAATCTACTCTTTCTATTCTTTTATAACATAAATCTTCTGACATGATTGTTGAAATTTGTTTTACAATAATACTGTTAAGTTTTAATATAAAACAGAACTGTTGGCCTATATTTACAAACTGGATTATGTTACATAAAAGCTTTTTTCTCTACTTATTTATGTTATTTGGATAAAAAAATTTTTATAATTTGTAATTATAAATGTTTCTGTGCTGGTTATAAAATGTTCTCCTAAGACTATCATTTATTTTTAAAAATCCATATATAAACAGGTATTTAATAGCATTTTGAAACTGGATATCTGTAATTACTAACACCATAAGAACCTTTAAAATCCAGTACAACATTTAATTGAACAAGAAATACATACAATAACAAACATTTTTGATCCTAATCTGATCTTCAGGTCAAATATATTCTAATTGTGGAATGTTTAGAACAAGATACAAAATTTAAAAAATTATTATATAACTTTCACACAAAATGTAATATTATAAAAATGACAATATTTACATTAATATAAATTTGTTATTAACAAACACAAGACAGTTAATAAACTATGCAAAAAAAAAAATTCAAATGATACATTTGTATGTTTGCAAATTAAACTAACTGAATTAATCCAGCTTATTATAAAAACTCTGCCATGCTTATAATAGACTTTTTTCTTCTTTGAAGTTCATGCACATGCTTTTAATTTCAGATTTATGAATTTCAATTGTTACCCAATGTAATTTCTGTTAAACTAATTATTAAACTATGTATTGAAGTTGCGGAAAAAACAGAAGAGAGGAGAAAAATACACTAGCAGTACAGTAAAATCATAACAACAAATATAAAATGCTCGTGCCAACCACACGTCAGCGCTAGCATTTTACTGTAAATGTCGAGTAACTATTTATAATTTTTTATTTCATGGTGAACTCAGGATATGTTTTTCTTCCAATTAGAAGTTCAGACTATTTACAAAAAAGTTTTAATTTTTGAGTCTATCTATTAACCCATTAACATAACCACAGTAATACCCGTGACATTGGTTTGAAGAAAAACTTCAATAAAAACAAAAATAAATAGGTAAAAACTCACAATATTAAAAATGATCAAAACATCAGCCTTTTAAAGTTTTGAAGTTTTTCTTCAAACCAATGTTACGGGTACTTCTGTGGTTGTGTTAATGGATTAATAGACAGACTCAAAAATTAAAAATTTTTTGTAAATATTCTGAACTTCTAATTGGGGAAAAAAATAATTTATGTTGTGTAGTAATGTTTTAAATGTGAAAAAATTACAGATTTTTACTGATCTATTTAGCTACTTTGAAGTGAACATTCTAATAAATTAAAATTTCAACTTTTAAAAGTCTGCAAACAATTTTTTAATTAGTTATTTTTTATTCTAATTAACAATTTCATCTTTTTATAATCGCTGAATTATTAAAATTAAAAATTAAACACTATTACATAAAAGTAGTTTATCCTGTTATTAATCCACAACTGTAAAATTATATGACTTCAGAACAGTGAAAAAAGCCATTTCAAAATGGATTCTGGTGTATTTTCTTATTAAAGATTGCAGCATTACTTCTTGCCGCCTGCAGATGGCTATAATTGGTCATCCATATTCAGCAAACGAGATCAACAAGGCAGCTAAGGAGACAAATTCCCTGACTTTTTCTGAACACTAATGAAAATCCCTGACTTTCCAGGTGTGTAGGGGGGACCCTGATCTTACATTATTGGATATGGGTCTGTGTAGCTTCCAATCTGCTTGTGTATCCACTCTCAATGTATTCATTGTCAAACTCCTGTAGTGGGCACGCAATCCTGAACAAAGGACCATTAATGATTGGAGAGGACTGTGTGGTTTGACAAATACCAATTTTTGTTACACCAAACAGGAGAGCTCGAGTGCACCATTTTCCCAAGGAAACCTTCTGGAGGTATTCATATCTGGAGGTACTGTGAAATGCACCCAGGCCAGTGGTGGTAGTTTAATGGTCTGAGGAATATTTTCTTCGGGATCACTATTGTAGTAGGAACTCCTCAACACAGTAGTAGAAAGTCTGAAAGCTGACACTTACCTGCAAATTGGTGCAGACCAAGTACATTCCTTTATGGTGACTGTGTTTCCTGCCACAAATGGTATCTTTCAACAGGTCAATAAACCATGTCATAAGGCAGAAAAGGTTCATGAATGGTTCCAAGAACACAATGGAAAATTATCTTTAATGACATGGCCCCCAATTCCCCAGACATGAATCTCATTGAACACACATGGGTGCTTTAGATAAACAGTTACAAGCTGCATAAACCCAATTCCACAATTTACAGAAACTGCAAGACTTTCTGTTTCAGACTTGGTATGAAATGCCAACTTCTATTTACCAGCATCTCATTGATCTCATCTCAATGGGTAAAGGATCTTTTGGTGCAAGAGGAGGTATTACCCACATTGTATTAGGTGGTTGGTTTTAATGTTTTGTCTCATAAGTGTATGATGATATAAATGTACAATTTGATAAATATGTTGAAAAATGATAAACTTCACTATAACATTAATGTTAATTTCTGGAATGTTTTATAATCTATATACTTACTATTGCAGGATATGTATCACAAAGTTCAAATTTTTCATTAATTTTTGTAATTTTCCAACTTTCATTAGGAAGACCCTGAAATAAATAGAAAACATTTAGTTATAAATAAAAGTAAATGAAACACTTAAAATTTTATTGATTTGTAGAAATCTGCCTGCTTTGAAATAGAACTATTTGCAAATAATAATAATTTTCAAAAAGTAAATATATTTTGGAAAAGAAAAAAAGCAAAAATCTTAAAACATTTTAAAATCCAATTTACAGTATATATCATATAATCTTTATAGTTTAGGAACACAAATAATTCAGTTTTTTACAATGGGTTGAATTTCATGCTGATCTTTGGTTAAACAAGAGAAGAACAAATTATCACACAGGCATTAATTACATATAAATATCACTATATTTCACATGCCTATTCAACAGATTATGGTGCATGCACATTGTCACCATGCATGTGTCAATTTAAATTCTTTATGTTTAGTTGTTCCAAGTTTAGCTTTGTTCTAAAAGAGTAATACAGTTAGTTTTAATTTGAAATCTTTGTTTGAAAAAATTTTATTTGTGATTGTGTCTGTCTGAGGATGACGTTTTATACCATGTTGAAAGCGCTTGCAAATATAGCAATATTTATATGTAATTAACCCGTGTGATAATTTGTTCTTCTCTTGTTTTACAATACTTTATGACAAACAAATTTAAAAAAAAAAAAAAAATATTTTATCAATGTTTTGTATTTCTAAATTATGAGGTTTTGAAGATAACAGTTTTAACTCTTAAATCATTTATCTTTTTGTAATTCAATTTTCTTCTTATTTTCAAATAAATCAAGAGGAATTTCTTCATTAAAATATTTAGAAAACCTTTGAAAAAAATTCTTTCTGGGTAAGTTCATGGAAGTATGAAAACTGTCAAGAAGCTCTTTCTGCTGCAGTTTCTGATAAGTAATTCAACATATGATATATTTGTAAACACAATTTCATACATTTCTGAGAAAAGTGACCTTTTGAAAATAATGTCAGGATCAATAAAAAAATACAGCCAAAATAAAAGAATATTTCAAAATCATATGACATTGATCCATAATCTTTGTAGTTGTTGAAATCAAGAACTATTGGCAGCTTAAATTAAATTCTGCTTTAGCTAAAAATTTTCATGCATTGGCAAAATATCATAGCTGAATATTGAAAAAACAATAGCTTGATAATTAATGAAACAAAATCAAAAATAATTTTTTTATACAGGAAGAAAGCTTGGGCAAGCAATTAATCTTTACTCAACAGAAAATTGAAAATAGTCTTGAACTTTAAGTACAGTATTTATTTTCATCACAATATTCATTTTGTTTTTCACTTAGAAAAAGTATTTCTAAATTGTAAATTTAAATTTTCTAATATTCAGAAACTGTTAATTACAAAGAAATTATTTTCTGTTAATTATTGTTTTACACTTCTTGACTCAATAGTTAAGCATAAGCTATATGTTCCCAATCTGGCATACTAATTTTGCAGAAAAACTGGAGAATATACAGTTATGATTTTTTAAATGAATTTTCCATTTAAATCACTCAGTCTCTGGAGATTTGAATCAAGTACACCATTTTTTCTTATTGGTTTAATTATGAGTTTACTTTGTTTTAGTTTAAAATTCTAGATTTATTGAAAATTGATTTTAGGACACTGGCTTATAACAAAGTCAAGTCTGAAACATCATTTATAGTGGTATAGCTTTTCACAATCAAAAAATAGTAGAATAACTTAAGTTTCTCAGATATATACCAATCTCGGCTTTCTGATAATGGGCTTTTTACTACATTCATTAAATTATAAATATTGGCTACAAGATAAAATGTATGTCAAATGAAAATATAGTTGGTTGAGTATTTCTTCCTTTTCAACACAGACTATGCATTATTAAATGTCATTAAATTTAAATTATAAGATTAAAGCTTTAACAATATAGATTTATTTAAATAACAGACTAAACATTATGGAAAATACTAAATGTTCCTTTTGTGCATTGGCATGTTATAGCTTCATAGGGACCCAAGCAAATTTGAATTAAGGACCCCCATGTAAAGAGTTGACTTCAAACATTTTCTTTCAGGGGAATCATGAAGATCATGTATCCTGACAGGTTATATGATTGTCATTAAAGTTAAATGTTTCTTGTGTGATATGTTTCTTGTCTAGTTTTGTGTTCAATTATACGAGCACTAAGGTGGCTTTTCTTTTTTGCTAGACTTATTTATTTGCTAGACTTATTAGTAAAAGGAGGACAAACTTTAGAAAAACTTTTTATTCCTTTGAGAATGCATTTCAAACAATTATGCCCCTTTTCAACTCTGTGTGTTACAACTATATAAGAAAAAAAATTACATACAAGTTAGCATAATGTATACAAGTTTGCACAGAAAAACATCATGATGTTACAAATTTGTAGAAGAACATCAGGAAACTTATTGAGATAAGCAGAGAGCCAGAGGAATGATCCCTAATGACCATTTACACTTCACAGGTTGTTAAAAACCAATCTCTGCATCGGTGGATGGCTTAGGAGGGCAAAAAGTGAGAGAGGAGGTCGCAAGCACGTGGACAGGTGTCTTCACGGGAAAAGGGTTGACAGGTCGACAAACACAACATTTATTCATTAACTAAAGTTAACACAAAATTTGGTTACAAGTCTATCTGACTAAACGCTGCTCGATTAAATGCGGTTAATTGCGATAAAATGCTACTCGGGGTAGAGAGTTCACAAAGTTCTAACAATTACCTCTATGTGTAAGATTAGAGGGATGGCTGAGGTATGGTGGTCGTATGTCTTCTCCGACGAGATTCTGTTCCTGAACATGGAGATCGATGACAGAAGTACGGAAAATAACTTCCTTGGGTTGGTCTGTCCTATGTTTCCGGTAGCGCCAGCTTTTATAGCGTTAGTGTGGGAAAGCCATCTGTTTGTTGACGATGACTTGCATTTCATGTTAGCTAAGTGTCAACTTTCCCACCTAACTGTTGATAGTTGGAGGAGACCTCTGCTCCGATACTTTGCGAGGAGTTTTTCTATGGGAGTTGTTTACAAAATTTCAATCAACAAAGAAAAGGGATAGTTTCCTTTCATTTACAAAATTCCCACTTTAAAATCCATGGTCTCACACTTACATGGGTTATGAGAAATGCAGGAGTTGCAATGTTAGATAAAATATGGATGGTTATGGTTAACAGGTATAAGCTAAAAAACAATGATAAATTCGAAAATTATTTACAAAAGGAAAAACAAACTACATATATAAAAAAAGTTTAGACTTACTGCAAACATAATGGTATAGTACATAGTGTTGGAAAAACACTCCAGTATACATGGTACAGTGCAGAGGCAAGGTTATAAAATTTGGGAAACTGTGATCTTGATTACAGTAAGATCAATAGAAAAATATTTTGAGAATGACAGAATGATGGGAATGATGGAATGAAGAAAGTGCACCGTAAAATAGAAAAAACATAAGAAAATTGTTTTAACTTACAGTAGAGTTGTACACGATGTGCTGATACACAAGATGTAAGAGGGAAAATTAACAGGATAAAACAGAAAGGCAACATCTTGAGGTAGGGGAGAGATAGTGGGTGTAAATGGTATTAAGAGAGATGAGGGAGAAAAGGGGTTTTTTTTTTTTGAGGGGTTAGGGTAATTTAGAAAGTGAAGGCGAAAGTGGAAATGAGACGTAAGAGCACCCTGCTGGGTACCATATGGAAGGATGCACAGATAATGAGAACCTGTCGTACTTTAACACATTAATTATCCACTCCCCTTGCATCTTCTCTTGGTCAAGTATGGATACCAAGTTTCATGTAGTTTTTGGCCAATGTTATTATTCATCATAATGTCTTAGTTTTTAAGGATTTCTAGATGTTCATACCATCTCCTTATTTGCATATGTGAAATCCACGATTTTTACGCCGATGTTGGAAAAATCTTTGTAAACAACTCCGATGGAAAAACCCACTCTTGGTGAGAAGTATATCGGAGGTCACCGATTGTTTTCACATTATGGTGGGAAAGTTGACAGTTAGTTGATCGAAATGCACCGTAAGTGTCAACTGAAGTCGATCACGTGACTCATTTCCCAAGAATAACGTATAAAAGCTCGAGTCCCCGAAAGCTCCGCGCGATCCCTCAGAAGTTATACTTGGTAGATGTGCCATATTTGTCTCCATACTCCGGACCGACAGGACATACGACCAACCACAGCCGTTTGAACTTCCATCGCCATTAACGAACATATTCAACGAACGCATATTAGACATATCCACATAGAGGTATCTGTACTTTTTAGAGCTTTGTGAACTCTCTCTCTCACTAGCAGGTAAAGCTATTAGAGCGTCCCTTTTGTATAGTGAATTTATTTAATCGCATTTAACCTATGTATCCTAGCTTAGTTATATAAATAAATGCTTGTTTTGTTTTTGAACCTGTCTCCTGTCTCTGAAGGACACCTGCCGACTTACCGACGCACTCCCCACTCAAATTTTTGCCCTCCTAACCATCCGACAAGCCGAGAACGGGTTTTACCAACCTGTTGCAGAATAAGTGGTCATTTGGGATGAGCCCAGTGACCCACTGCTAATCTCACACATATGTGATTCTTTTTTGACAATTTTTAGTTTCCTTAATGATTTGGCAACCTTTGTTGTTACAATGGACAGCAAATGGACAGTAAATGTCTTAGTTTTTAAGGATTTCTAGATGTTCATACCATCTCCTTATTTGCATATGTGATTCTTTTTTGACAATTTTTAGTTTCCTTAATGATTTGGCAACCTTTGTTGTTACAATGGACAGCAAATGGACAGTAAATGTCTTAGTTTTTAAGGATTTCTAGATGTTCATACCATCTCCTTATTTGCATATGTGATTCTTTTTTGACAATTTTTAGTTTCCTTAATGATTTGGCAACCTTTGTTGTTACAATGGACAGAAACAGCTGAGTTGCAATTATTATATTTAATCACAGTTGTGTGTTCTTTAAACCAGGTCTTAAGATTTCTGCCAGTTTCACCTATATAGGATTTGGGGGGAGTGCAGTTGTAACTGAGTTTGTAAATTACGTTTTTTTGGTCTCATAAACTATTATAATTATTATGTGGGTTTATCTTGTAATTATTCAAACAAGATTCTGGCGTTAAGGTTATACCGTAATTGTGTGATTTAAATTTGATTCTTTCAAATATATTTAGTTTGTATGAAATTTTAAAATAATTTTGAGTGATCGTATTATTTTTATGTTCGTGTTTATTAGTATTTTTGGTGTTGATCCATTTGTTGAGTGTGCTTTTGCTGTATCTGTTCATTAAAAATATTTTTATTACATCCTGTATCTCCGCAGTTCTATCAGTTTCATGAATAGTGTGTCATAAGATTTTGTCAATGTACATGTAAAAGATGTTTTTCTTGATGTAAGTGGGTACTTCATGTGTATAATGTATGATACTGTCAATGGTGTATGGTTTTTTGCATTTTTTTAAAAGTGGTTTTGTTATTAAATCTAGTGACATGGATGTCTAGGAAAGGTAACTCACAGTTGATTTTGGGTTCTAAGTCAAATTTTATATTAGGGTCTATCTCATTAACAAGTAGAAGAATCTGGTTGATATTTATAATGTTACTATCATAAACAATGAAACAGTCACCCACATAGCATTATGCCCGTAATGTTTGCGACCTTCTTATCAATGTCAGTCATGTTAAGATCAGCTTAAATGTTTCTGTCTGTTGATGTATTTGATGAGCAACCTGTTGTTTGATAAGTTCAAGTGTTGTTTGTGGGATAAAGTTATTGTGTATAATTGTTCTTTTTTGATTAACAACCCTTTGTTCGGTGACAGTGAGGTGAGGATATTGTTGTATGAATCTACAGTGTAGTTGTTGTCTGTATGCTATTATGTTTGTTTTGAGTTCATTTCTTTTGTCCATTTCATCCGTTGGCATGGTTTTCCAACCTTTGTGGTCTGCAGATGCATTTTCACAGAAACACCAGGGCTAGGATGGTTCCTTACAACTGTTGAGGGCATTGCAGTAGCCATGCTTGGGCCATTAGTAGCTAAGGGAGACTGTGGCCTATTTTTTGAACGTGAGCCTCTGCCTAACTCAAGCATGGACCTTGTTAACCCGGGTGACGTCTGAGCCAGTATCACACTTAGACCTGGTTACTACCATGGTAATTATCACCAGAGAATGTGGGTGTGGTCACTTGTAGCTTCATTTCTCCCAATAGACGTTACTGGCATTGGTGTTCCTATCAGGAGCTTGTGCTCAAACCTCAGTAAAATTACTGGGTTCTCCCACTATGACCAGGTGATGACCATGAACAGTTGTTGTTGTTATTGTTATTATTATATTTCTGCTAAATTTTCTAGACAATTTTATAACAATGTAATAATCATAAATTATTTCTGTTTATTTTAAATTATAAAATAATACCTGTCGTTTGTATTCTGCAATAGGTTCATAAACTGTCCATCCATTAATGGGATATTTTTCTTGAAATTCAAATGCAAAGAGAGGCTGTTAATATTATTATAAGTTAGTAATTTATATACTGTAAATTAATTAATAAGATTTTAATCAATGATATGCACCAATTTACTGGAAATAGGGAAAGCATATTGCTGTAATTTCTCAAACACATCACGTCTTGAATGATTTTCTTGTTTGTGAGCAAATCTCAAATTTCTCATGTCTTTGCAAAATAATTCTATGCCATAGGAATTCTCTCCACGACTGGTAGCTCCTCCAACTTTTTCAATTCGGCTAACCACACCAAGAGGAACATCCAACACAAAAGGAGAATCCTGAAATGATATTAAAAATATACACACTGTCAAAAACAATTTTACATCCTGTACAAATTGTCCAATTAACATAAAAATTTGTGTATGACATATATATAGCTTAATTAAAAATTATCTAGATTTCTCAAAAAAAAAAAAAAAAAAAAAAAAAAAAAAAAAAAAAAAAAAAAAAAAAAAAAAATTTTTTTTTTTAAAAAAAAAAAAAAAAAAAAAAAAAAAAAAACAAACATTTTATTTTATAACTATAGAGCTAAAAAATAAAGATTTAGTAGGTGGTGCTTCCACTCCTGCTGACAATACATACTGCAATACAGTTTAGTAATGAATCATACAAATTCCTAATTCTATCCTAGGTTAATAAATTATTTCACCCATTTTCCACTTGTCATAATTTCTTGATGTTTCTTGCTTAATTTCTTGAATTTTCAGTGTAAATCAGTGTACTGTCATCCCATACATGCTCAAAGATATTTAAATCTGGGGACATTGCTAACCAGGGCAGGATGTCAACAACTTGAAAGCATTCTACATTTTGTATCTGTAAGTAAATAATCATTATCTTTCTGAAAAATGGATCCCTATAATTCGGCTGAAAAAAAAAGGACAGACTGTAAAATGTTGACGACATACTGCTGCATTATCAAACTACCAATAATAAAGATGAGAGGAAACATGCCATTGTAAGAAATTGCATCCTATGCATTACACCATTTGCTCTTATTGTATGATAATAGCCTATATAATAGTATATCAAATCATGCTGTTAGCCACAATGTCTCTACACACAAATTTGTAATCATCCTGTCCTATGAAGAAAAGAGACTTCTTGTCAAAAATGACTTGCTGCCATTTTGTTGTCATCTATCTTTCTCAGGCTTGAGACCATTGCAGTCAGGCACATAATGATATACCAACAAAGACAGGCTTCAAAAAAAGGACAACATGAGTGAAATCTGACCTTGCACAGGCATCAACCAATGATACTGGGTGCTGGTACAGAACCAATTACATTTGTCCAGATGCTATAAGCAGGGATGCACAACCTTTTCTGAGAAGGGCCAGGTTAGAATTAAGTTTACTGACCAGATCATTTTACAACCCTCTTTATTGACACAAGGAGTCTAATTACTTTCACGGCAGCCAGCGTTAACAATCACAGGAAGTTAATGGCTTGATGCAATTTGAAATAATTATGAAATCCAAATGGTTTACTTTCAGTGGTATGACTCTATTCCAACTATTAATTTTCTTGGTCCAATATAATAATTAAAAATTTCAACACAGAAAAAAATTTGTTCATAGCAGTGTATGGAGAGACACTATTGTAAATAATTAATTGTTATAGCTTTTGTACATTTCTTTTTGAACTCTGATTGGTTTTTTTGTAGTTTGAATGACATTAGGTTGACAAATAAGTGTCTTTTCAGAAAAGATTGATTCAAATTTCCTGGAAAGTACCATGTACTTCAACTATACCAATCAGAATCTAGAATGTAAGCAAATGCTAAAAAAATCATTATTTTTATGGTTTTTCAGTGCTATTTTCACTTATTTTTATGTTATTTGATGCTATTTAGATGAATAAGGAAGTTTTCCAAAGCATAAAGTTAAAAGTTTCCTGCCAAAATAGAAACTTCCTGATAACACCAGAAATGACGTTCTAACATCACTTATTCTATTTTATTCTTCTAAAAATTGTTATAAGACTATGTATTAGACTTAAAATATTTGATACCTAAACCAGTGTGTGTTAGCTAGAAATAGAAAAACTTCAACTGCTCCCATTTCTCACCTCAGGGAAAGCCATAAAACAGTGGGTGCTAATGACTTTCTGAAAGGGAAATATATACTTAGAAACTTCAAACTTATTTGAGAGAGTAAAAACTTATCTAGCTAACAGATGTATCAAATTAAACTAATTTAAAAATATTTTTTTTGCCTAGTATGTAGTGAAGTGAGTTTCATGGGAAAAATTTTACAGCTAAAATGTTTCAGATAAAACATTAATGGTTTAATTAAATAATCAATCAACATAAAAATTAAAAAAATTAGAGCTAAAAACAGAAAATATAGCTACTTTAGTTCATTTATTTACAAGTGCACTTTGATGAAAGAGCTCAAGTGGGTGTGGTTTTGGCAGCAATTTTCCCAGGCGTCAGATTCTAAGTTACTTTTATTGGATAAAGCCAAATCTTTTAAGCCCGAAAGCACCAATTTGAGCTTAAAGGGACTGTGAGTAATAATTTTATCATCCAATGAAGTGGAAAAGGTTCTCCATAGACTTGACATAAAAAGGGTTTGTTTCACTGCATTAAAGTAACAGGATCCACATCGTAACAGAGCAAGTAATCCATAAACACGCTTGAAAGAAGGGATTTGACCTGTACCTTCTGCGGGCCACATAAACATTGAAAGGAGGTCATATGTGGCCCCCAGACCACAAGTTGTGCATCCCTGCTATAAGCAATGATGATGGCACTGTTCTGACCTGTCAACATTCTCTAGTCCTCTTGGGCATTTGTTAGCTTTCCAGAACCTATATATACAGTTATATTGGCTATAACTGTTTTCTGTGACTCACTGCTTCCAGATTTGTGCAACTGATACACATACCTGATTAAAGAGAAAAATCAATATATCAAAAAGACCCAACAACAACAGTATGGAGGCCTATGATCTGTCTTCTTTGAAAGTCATTAACTTGATGGAAAGGTCTTCTATCATGATGTCTAGATATTTTTTGTTTTCTCAAATATCTATACTTACCACAGAACATCCATAATAATCAATAACAATCTTTGTTCACTCTTGTATGCACTTAATGATACTAGTACTTCTATATGGGCAATGTCACGAGGCACGCAGACATGTTTAGATGACAAAATCAAGATCATTTGCATGTTTATCCATGAGAAGCTCCCTGCAAAAAATCATGCTGATCAAACCAGTTTTTAAAGTGCAACATTTTATTTGACCATGTACTTTGAAATTACAATTAGTAAGCTTTCACAATATTCAAACTATAATTTCATACATATCATTCAAAATACATAAAAACACAAAGATTTGAATTGCTAATGATTAGGATATGTTTGCTGTTAAGTCAATGCTTGATCATTCTGTTATAGATGCATGCTTTTTAATATTCAGAAATTTAAAAATAAAGGAAACTTGATCTGATTGTAACTAACAATAAAACTTTAATGTTCTGAGTGAGTTGTACAGGAAACTGGCTACATTCTTGAGCCACGTAGTTGTTCCAGAGAAGTTGGAAACCAAACTGGCAATATGGCTGACCAATCCTACTAAAGTACTCTCTACCATATCTTGATCAGAGGTGACTTTACAGATATATAATTTTTTTTGTAGATTGTTCCTACACTATATTGCAATATCTGTTCAGTTCAGACAAAAGTAAAATTCTAGATGTATCTAATAATTAAAACAGGTTATTTTATATTTAATTCAGTGGTTCCCAAACTTTTTTGATTCTTGGCACCCTTGCTAAATCTACATTTTCCCATGGTGCTGTATGTCAAATTCTAACAAGTACAATTTGCAAAATAGCCAATATTTTTTAAATTAAAAAGTTGGGATGTTAAGTAAAAAATAAATAAAACATGTATTTAAGATAACAAAAAATGTAATTGAACAAATTCAATTAATTATACAATACAATACAATACAATACTTGTTTATTGATTTAAATTATTTTTACAATGGGGGAAACAGATTTGATTATACAGTATTATTTAGTATACATGGTTATAACTTGTCACAAAAATTCCAAAGATTTGGAAAGGAAGGAGAAGACCTTAAATAGAGTGAGTTTAGACATATCTTCGTTTTTCAAATGACCATGCCCAAAATCCCATCAAAACAGAACACTTCAGTTGATATGTCACCCGACAAGAACCAAACAAGTGAACCAAGAGGCTTTCCTCTTTGTTTCCGCAATAACTACAAAATTTATATCTCTTGACATATTAATCCGATAGCCCTTTACGATGATCCAAAATTTGTTAAGCCTAAGTTGCATAATGAGGCTTTTAGTGAAAAAATTGGTCTCACAGTTTAAGTAGTTAGTTTTGCTGTACACCAACCCAGGCGTGATTCAAACAAGTTCACTTGCTTGGTCGAAATAAACGAAGTATCCTGACTCCACAACTGATCTGACTTGGTTTGAATTAAAACATTTAAATAAGTTCTCATCAGTAAAGCTGTTAATTATAATTAATTATATAATTAACTTATTCATCCCATTTATTCATGAGCCTGTTGACCACTCCACATTTTCTCAAATCTTGGAATCAAACTGGACACAGCCACCCTCATTTTCTTCTCCACATTGATTTTCGTGCAATGCTTAGTTTTTATCACAGTGACAAACTCAGCTTCACACAAATAATAAGTTGCAAATAGAATTAAGATTCTCTGAGCTTTCCCACTCAGAAGGGATATTCATCTTTTATTGATATCCAAAACTCAGTTAATTCCACGCTGCTAAATTCTGTTTACAACATATTGCCACAAGACAACTCAATAAGATTCTCTTCTTCTGAAGCAGTAAATTCAGATGGAGCACTGGCATTAAGTGGATCTTGAATCCATGCAAATGTATTATCCATTACATTTAACTATTATTTATTATGCATATTATCATTTTGAAAATATTTCTCCAATCAGTTGATAAGTTGTGATAAATATTCTCCAAAAATAGATTTTATATCTCGAGAGAAATCAACTCTATTGAAAGTCAAAAACTGTTGCAACAAAGGGAAATAGTCTTTCCCTCCATCTTCATTTATTTTTCTTTTCATAATTTTAATTTTTTTAAAATAAAAACTGAAATTTTCTCAATCGACTTTAAAAGATGAATGTTGCTTCCCTTCGGGGAGAGATTCAGAGCATTCAGCTTTTCAAAAATATCACATAAGTATGCTAGTTTACCAAAGAATCTTCATTCACAAAATTTTCAGCATACTTCGGCATTCTCTTTAAGAAAAATATAAATTTCCTGTACAGTTCAAACATACGAGATAAAACATTACCTCGAAAGAGCGATGGCTCTCTCGAGGTAATGTTTTGTACTTCCTCAAGTGCTGTAGTACAACAAAGACATGTGTTTGGATCCCATATCCTCACATAATTTTTTGAAAAATCCTGCCTTCAATGGCCGCATTTTTATACAGTTTACTACTTTACTACATATTCTAAGACCTGGTTCAATGTAGGATTCAGATATTTTGATGAGAGTGCTTCCCTGTGAATAACGCAATGTGTCCACAGTGCAACAGGGTCTTTGCTTTGAAAAAGTCCTTGCAATCCTCCATAACACCCAGACATAGAACAAGCAAACAAGCAACATCAGTAAAGATACTAATGCATTTAGTCCACTCCAAATTATTTCCAGATACAAAAATATCAAGGAGCTCGAACAAGTTGTGAGCCTTAGCACCAGCAGCAATATTTTTACAAAACAGAAAGTCTTCTACAATGTTATTACTATCTATAAACTATACATAGCAAATCAAGTGAACATCATTATTTTCTGTCCCCTCATCCAGCTGCAACCCAAATTCCTTTCTTTTTATTTTTGCAATTAACTGAACATTGGAAGTCCTTCACTATCTGCTGTATTTTGCAACTGATGGTGTTATTGGATGAAGGCACTTTTAAAAGCTGCTTCCAAACAGACTCGCCAATCATAATGTTCACCATACCTACAGCAGAGGGTAGAATGTGTTTTTCTGCAATGGCATAAGGCTTTTTACATTTTGTGATTCTATGTGCCACCTTGATTACTAAGTTAATGATTTGAACCAGGTCTGCTAGATGTCACATCTTATAACATTGAATTGAAAGTGAAAATGAAAATTTTATATTATTATATGGCATCCCTAGGAAACCACAGCTCCCTAGGGTGCCGCAGTATACACTTTGGAAACCACTGATTTAATTTAATCTACTTTTAAATCTAGTAAGGGGAACTGCTGGTCACCAGTGAACTTGTGAATACAAATCAGCTTGCCATAGTGTTAATATAGCAAAAAAATATAATTTAAATGTTATTGTGCAACTGAGCTGAATATTCTTAAATGTGTTAACACTAAATTTAATTATATGTTTATTAATTTGCCCTGAATCGAGTCAAATCCATGATACCTTCCTTGTTCCACCCAACAAATATCTCTGATATGCAAAAAATGAACAGAATAGACTGCATAAGGAAGTGAATAAGGATAATCAGTCTAATAATTCAATGAATGAGAAATCCAACATGCAGAAGATTGTTTTTTTTTTTTTTTTGCTGTAATATACCTGTACATACAGGGTTTAAATAAATAAATAAATATCTATTTTTCTATTAATTGATTTGCTGATTTTCAAGAAATTTTTAATTTTGTTGTTTGATGTAGGGACTAGAATAATATTTATGGTGTTAATATTTTTTGTTTTTTTCAAAAGTTACCTGATTGTAATCTTGATTGTTTCAGGTAGCATTTCTTTAAGAAAGAAATATATAAAACAAAACCATGCAATAAGAAGTTAAAATTAGCTATAAACAGATGTTTGAATGAAATTACACCAAATGAGTGTCAACATCTTGTATTGTAATGTACATTACTTGCCAAAGCAAACTGCAGCTTTAATTAAAGCCAAAGGTGGTCCAAAAAGATTTTAAACAAGTATGGTCTGATATTTTTATCACTGAATTTTGCCGATCTAAAACTTTTGTCTCATGTAAGCAAATGAAATAAATTTTTTGTAATGTTAAATATGCATTAAAATTCTATTGTGTGAATTTTTTTCTATTAAATAAATATTAAATTTTGAGGAAAAAAAACAAAAATTTCTAAAATGTAACTAAAAATAGTTAAATGCAATCAAAACTACATAATTCATTTTTTTTAAGGTGGTCTAATTCTTTTGGCAGGGGGTTGTATTATTGGTTTTTCAGAAACTTTGATATTAAAATGAATGAAGTACATAGATTACAGTTAAAACAAGAATATTTTGTTTTATTCCTTGAATAAATTCAGGAAATAGGAAAGCCACGTATCTGGCAGATTATTATTAATTAAGAAACCAATTGGTGAGTTATTAAAATACCAGATAAACACACTTTTTTACTTTATTGAAGACTCAGCCATGTGTGTATGCATCAACTTGGGTAGAATTGAAAATTAGTATAACTGTATATGTACATTCAATAATATCAAGAATACTATAAAAACTGAAGAAAATTTATTTTTTACTTTTTGGTACATTTATGTGAATAAAAGCACATCTTTAAAATTTTTTTTTATTTTAGAGTATCCACTGATTAAATTAATATTTCTCAATTCACCATTTAATAGTAAAAAAATTTTCATATAGATGAGATTAAATAGGGATTTCATTATAATTAATAAGATTATATGTGAACTGTCTAATAATAATTGTTACAGATGTAATGATAGAAACTCTAAACTTCATACTTTTTATAGTTTTAAGCTTCTTGACTCTAAAAAAATTGAGATAATTATTAAATTCATATTTTTTGCTTATGCAACAAAGTTCACAAATTACAATTCCAACATGTTTCCTTAAATTGGAAATTATTAAAGATAAAAAGCTAGCTTCTGTATACATTTTTTAATCAGTCTGATGTAAAGATGATATTTAATTTGTGAAACTATTCTCAAAAATTTATTGTTCAAGACTACTGTAGTCTTATTTTTCTTTTATGTTTAGAAATTGTATGAGAAACTACTGTAATAACATTGTTCTTAAAACTAACAATTGTTATATAAACATTGTATTATAATCCCAGGTAATAAGAGAAATCACTCCTCACACAACAAAAATTTACTGAATTGAAATCTAATAATAAATTAATTTTACTAAAACTAAAAACATAATCCAAAATGTAATAAAGAATAATTCTACACAACTATAAAAATTTTTCATTCTTTCTTCTTTCTTTCTTCTCAGTCCTATGCCCTTCAGAAGGCATGGTGATATTACAAATTGACAGCTTTAATTGTATCTTTCCACTGCTCCCAGTGTTGTGCCATGTGGATGGCTTCATACATTGTATGTCCTGTAATCATCATTACTTAGTTTGCCCACCTAATCCAACATCTGGCTCTAGGGCATTTGCCATCGATCTTCCCTTCTAGGATTTGTTTCTCAAATCCATTTTTGTGTCTGGAAATATGTCCCAAGAAGCGAAGATAAAATTAGTATATTTTAGTGGTAAGGCGTGTTGGGATTTTCAGTTGATTTAGGATGAAACAATTTGTTCGGTGCTCTGTCCAAGAGATTCTCAGCATTCTTCTATATGTCCATATTTCAAAGGAATCAAATTTCTTCCGAGAAGTGGCATTAATGGTCCAGGCATATGAGGCATATGTGGCAATCAGAAAAATAAGCGTTCTTATGAGCTTTAGTTTATTAAAAATAGTGATTGCAGAATCTTCCAAATTCTAAATAATTTAGATGTTGCATCATGAACAAGGCAGATTCTGCATTTAATTTCATTATCGCATCCTCCTTTATTTGTAAGAAGTGATCCAAGGTAAACAAATTCATTCACCTCCTTATAGCCTGCAATTTCCTTAGTATGTATCAAGGAATGATCAATTATCATAACTTTCGTTTTACTTCCATTAATCAGCAATCCATATTCCCTGATCTCAGTTTCAAGACTTTTCATAATATATTCAAGTTCTGATTCGTTGGATGGTATAATAAGTCAGCGTATCTCAGGTTGTTAACTTTACGGCCCTCGATGGAAATGCCTCTGTTCCAGTTATCTAATACCCTTCTCATGATTATTTCAGAATACTCATTAAAGAGTAAAGGGGAAAGAATACATCCCTGTCTTACACCACCTTCAGATGTAAATGTATTAGACATAGTTTTGTTAACTCTTACTCTTGCAGAGTTATTCTCATATAAATTTCTAATCATTGAAATAAGATGGCATGGGACTCCCATGTTCTGAAGAGAGGGCCGCAATTTGTGCCATTTTACACAATCAAAAGCTTTGATATAGTCTACAAAACAAAGGCAAGCTTTGACATTAAATTCATAGGCTTTTTCAATGATTTGTCGAGCGTTCAAGATTTGTTCACGAGTTCCTTTACCAGGGATAAACCCTGACTGTTCTTCAGCTATTTCAGGTAATAGAAAGGGTTTCAAACAGTTATTAATTATTTGGAGCATTACTTTACTGGCATGGTTAATTAGCTGATAGTTCTGTAGTTACTACAGTCTGTTGATGCACCTTTTTTTTATAAATTAGAATAAATATTGATTTACACCATTCCTCTGGCCATCTCTCAGATTTCCAAATTAAGGAACAGATTTTAAGAAATATGTCAACACCCAGTTTTCCCATTGCTCTTAAAATTTCAAAGGTTATGTTGTCAGGTCCCAGAGCTTTGTGATTTCTTAATGCATTTATGGCTTTTTCTACCTCTGATTTAAGAATAGATGTTCAACTTCCCCTGTTCATCCATTCTGAAGTTGATTATTACCATTTGTTTATCCAATATCTTTATAAAGTTTCTCACAATACTTCCTCCAGACATCCACAATTCCTTCCACGTCAGTTATGATTTCATTTTCATCATTTTTAATTATTTGTGTGCATGGTTTGAACTCTCTTGCTAGATAACTAACTTTATCATATAGTTCATGAGTCTGATTATTATTTGCATGAACTTCAATTCCATTGCAGTCCATGCAAATAAACTAAATTCATTATTGACAGAAAATATAACAACTTAAATTACTGAAATTAAAATAAAACTATTAAATTAATTAATAGTCACAGAAAACTTAACTCTTCAAAATTTCTAAAAAATATTCAACTACTTACTTTATCTGCACTTTTAAAGTATAACTTGTAATTAGTAACAAAGAGAGTTCCACGTACAGGTCCAATATAAGGACATAAATATGTCACATCACGAGCTGTAATATTTAAAATTATCATCAAATAAACATTACATTGTATGAATTCTTTAAAATATGATAAATTTATTATTTAAATGAAACTGTAGATTTTTTTTTAAACACAACTCCAATCCTTTTTAGGTATAATAGACTAATTAATTAATAAGTAAATCTAAATTCAGATGTTATACAAAGTATAACATCTGAATTATATCAAATTATAGATTGATTATATATTTTGAAAAATAAATTAAAGTATTTTTACTGAAATATTTTAACAATAAGTCAAAAAATATTTTATTAAAAAATTTTATGTTAATTAATGTCTCATAAAATTTGTATTTAAATATTTTCTACAGTATGTAGATCAGTGTTTCTCAACCTCTAACGAATCGTCGCCCCCTTCAATGTAGTATCGCCCCCTTCACTTCAAAATTCTGATGCCGAGGGCCAAGGCTAACGCCAAATTCGTACTGCATTGAATAGACTAGTGACTAGTATAATGTTATTTGTTTAATTATTGTACGATATAACAAATAAAATATCTAATTATTCTTAATATAATGTTTTACTATATCGCCCAGAAAATTGTTTGTCGCCCCCCCCAAAATATAAATTGTTACTAATCGCCCCCTCAACATAGAAAAACGCCCACATGGGGGCGATATCGCCCCCGTTGAGAAACACTGATGTAGATCTTCTAAAAACTATTTTTCTCTAATTACTGTTAAGAGAAAAAAACTGA
Source organism: Centruroides sculpturatus (assembly GCF_000671375.1). Classification (NCBI taxonomy): domain Eukaryota; kingdom Metazoa; phylum Arthropoda; class Arachnida; order Scorpiones; family Buthidae; genus Centruroides; species Centruroides sculpturatus. The sequence continues at coordinate 85,114 of NW_019386041.1, forward strand.
TTTGTTATTTGATTTAAATTAGAATATGTCTGCATATAACTTTTTTTATTCAGATATCACTATTACTATGCTGTTATAATAACCCTGTCTGATACAATGAGCAAATGAATATACTATATCTAAATGTAATCAAATAAAACTTCATAAAATACAGTAAAACCTCACTATATGACCTTAATCCATTCCTAATGTTTGGACTTATACCGAATAAGACATATACCAAACCAACCTTTCCCATAAGAAGTAATGTAAAAATGATTAATCCGTTCTCATGTAAAAAAAATGGCTGGCTTTAAACACCTCACTTTCCTGGCAAGTTCGTGCTTGATTTTTCACGAGATCAGCATGTATCTTTTTAGCTTTCTCGCAAATAATTGCTATCGATACAATGCCGCCAGCACACTGTTTTTCAGTTATCCAAAGCAAAAGCAATTTCTCAACATAATCTAATGTCTTTGATCTCTGTTTAGAAATTGATTTAACTCCTTTCGCAATGTTAGCAGATTTAATAATGTCTTTATTTTTCATGATTGTCGATATTGTCATTCTCGGAATACAGTATGCAACAGTTAAATCTTTAACACGCGTGCCACCTTCATATTTCTCAACAATCTCTTTTTTCAGTTCTATTGTGATTGTAGTCATTTTTTTATTTTTCTGTTGCCTTTTTGCAATTCATGATTAATAAAAGTAATAAAATGTCACTTACAGATTAAAATCAGAAGAAATTTAACAAAGTTATAAACTGTGGCACCGCGATAGTCTAGTCTGGTCTAGTACACCGATAGTGCTACTTGTTCATAGATGGCGCCTATAATTGAATTAAGTCGTATACCGAGCAAAATTAGTTTCATCCAAACAGGATGTATTCCGAATTGGATGTATTCTAAAGCAGACGTATACCAAGGTACCACTGTACCATTTTGACAACAAACACAGAACCATTAATTACACAGTAAAATATTTACTAATTGAACATTTTCAATCCTTTTTCATTGACCTTCATCAGGAAATATATACATTACATATAAAGTAAATATTTTAAAACCTTGGCCAAAAGTATTTAATTTTAAAAAATAAAAAAATATCATGAATATACAAAGTAAAATTCTTGTCTTCGTTTTCCTTCTGTCATTTACACCAGTATATTCATGATATATCTTACATTTTTAAAAATTAAGTACTGTTGGCCGAGGTTTTAAAAAGTTTACTTTATGTATTATGTGACCAAAGGGTCAGTACCTCTTCGATGCCCTGTCAGGGATGACACCACCATAACCCAATTGACATGGAAGCCACAACAGCGAATTGCTTTTGATTAGAAAGGAGGTCACATGAGTGGCCAGGTGAGTGAACGGATTCAGATTCAGATGGAAGCAACTGTGACAGCATTGGAAGCAAGACACTCAGAGACTGATTTTTGTTAAAGTCCAGATTATCCAGAAAATAAAACACCTTAACTTGTTGCTGAGAAATATAACTGAAAAACTAACATTTTCAACCTGATTAACAGGCCATCATCAGGTCTAAAAAACAAAAATGGAACAGATACGTTCCATGTATAGAATATAAATATTTAAATCAAAATTTAGAACAAAAATTTTCAAAAATATACAAGAGAAACAAAAGAAAATATAAAAATAACACAAAATAAAATTAAAATATACAAGAGAAACAGAAGAATATATAAAAATAACATAAAATAAAATAAAAAATATAATAAATCTTCCAATAAACTAATTCTAGCTTGAGTTTTCAGTGAACTTTTTAATCATGTATTTCCACGCCGACGACAGGCTCTCAGCATCTCTTGCATTTAAACATCCCTCACGTTGCCTACTCCTATATATTTCAATCTTCTCTGCCGTCATTGATAAAGTGGGGGAAGATACTGGTTTTATAATTGTTGCCTCGTCACATTTTACCACCGAACCTTGGACTTGCGACATTTGCGACAAAACTGTAGCATTGGTTCCTTTTTTTACGTTATAACAATGTTCTTTTAGTCTTACTCCTAAGCTCCTGTTGGTGACGCTGATGTAGTCTTTCTTAACATCTAGTTGGATGTTCTCATAAGGAACTTTATAGACACCTGGTTTTTCCTCTGTTTTTATTGTATCCTTATCATTCCTCAATATCTTATATAAATTTGGGGCTCTTTTTAAAACCATTCTTGCTTGTTTCCTGTTAGCAACTTCTTTCATAATACTGTTCAAATTACTGTTATATGTAAACTTCAAGCGTCTATTGGGAGTGGTATTTAAGCTTTTTCTCTTTTTGTTCCTTTCATATTTTTTGAGTAAGCCTACAATAGTGCTTTTCTTGTAACCTAGGGTCTGGGCTACTTGCAATATTCTATCAATTTCTTTATTCCTGTCACCGATTCTATCACAATACAAATAAGCTCTTCTAATCAAAGTTTGAAATGCGGCCATTTTATATCGATATGGATCCATGGACTGTGCTGGTATATATAGCGGGGTGTGAGTAGGTTTAATATATACGCTGGTGGACAAATGATCTCCCATGAACTTGATATTAATGTCCAAGAAGTGCACATTCAAGGAACTTTTTTGCTCTAATTTTAATCTAAGACCATCTTTGTTATTATTGATTCTATTCAAAAATTCATGTATCCTGCTATTATTTCTCCATAATATAAAAATGTCATCCACATATCTGACGAAATGTATGACATCTTCCTTAAAATTTCGTAGAACTCTTCTTTCTAATCTTCTATCTACTAACTCGCAAAGAATTCCAGAGAGGGGACTTCCCATCAGAACCCCTCTTTTCTGCCTGTATATTCGACCACAAAAAGTAAAACAAGATTGATGGCATACCACGCTAGCTAGTTCCCCTAGGTCTTGGGTGTAACTAAGCAACTGAGGGTTGTTGTTATACATGAAATTCAATAATGCCTCCACACATGATTCAATCCTTACTGAAGGATACATACTTTCATAATCTAAAATGGTCACTACTTCGTCTTCCATTAAAGAAATATTTTGCACTTCCTTCACAAAAACATGGTTCAACCATGGTTTTGTGCGCTCAGGGACTTCCTTCTCTCTAGCATAGAGGACACCACATTGCACCACGATATACTCAAGTTAGCGCATCTGGCTTGTTACAATTCCATATTCCAATTCAAGAACACCATATATGAGCAAGGAAGAGGAGTGCCAATGGGAAGTCCATTATCTGGAGATTTGTGCGAAATGGTAATCAGGATATTAGAAAGCAAAGTCCTTCCCTCCTTTCTCCCAAATATTAGCCTGTATGAAAGATATATCGATGATATAATTATCCTTTGGAAAGCTGAGCCGGATATAGATCATTTTATGGAGTCAATGAACAACAACCCATATGGCCTAGTAGTGGAACTGGAACAACAAAGTAAGGATAGAGTACACTTCTTGGATATAGCAGGGATGCACAACCTTTTCTGAAGAAGGGCCAAATTAGGATTAAGTTTACTGACTTGGGGCCGGACCTCCAAGTGATTAATGCGATGGCTGAGATTGGATGCTGGTGGCAATCTTCTTGATGTCTAGCTAATGGCAGATGTTGAAACAACCAGCAGATTTTCCAAATTCTCGTTGGTTAACCTGTTCCGTGTTTTGCACTTGTTTAAATTCATAAGCGAAAACGCTTGTTTGCATACATACCATGTTTCCCCGAAAATAAGACCTAGCAGAGGTTTTGCTGAATTGCTAAATATAAGGCCTCCCCCCG
>NW_019386041.1:90355-91052 GCF_000671375.1 Centruroides sculpturatus
GCCACATCATATTTGCATAGTGTTATGGTTCAGTAAGCAGTAATTGGTCATCGAGCCCGATGTAGACGCTATAAAAAGGTTAAGTTGAAGCAAGAGTGGGAAGTCCACTCCAACAGAACTTTGTAAGTTCACTTCGGTTTTATTTAAGTTCAGTTCAACATGACCGCATATACGTCACTCTCGTCTAAGTTCGACTTGGGAATTTTTTTGTTCAATAGTAAATGTGAATTCTTCTTCATGGAAAAATAAGACATCTCCTGAAAATAAGAACTAGTGCATCTTTCAGAGCAAAAATTAATATAAGACAGTATTTTATTTTCGGGGAAACACGGAAGGTACTGCCAAACATGCTTGCACAAAATCGAGCATTTTCTTTCAGTTTTGGAAGTGATGTATCAGGCAGTTCATTGTAGAATGTGAGGGGATTAGAATTTTTAAACTGTGATTTCAATTCATCACTGCGCTGGATGTTTATCAACTCAAGTTGGACATCTGGAGGGTTATCTTTCACTTTCACATCAAATGGAGTTGAAAAAAGTTGCAGGTAGATCTTGTATTTCTGGAATTCACCAAACCTCTCATTGAATGATGTAAGGAGGGTGTTAACTTGGTCAGAGTAATCCATCTTCATATGTGGGTATTTCTCTTTCATGGCCTTGCAATGTGGAAAGTGTGTAAAGTTCTCTGATTGCATGTG
>NW_019386041.1:94263-145008 GCF_000671375.1 Centruroides sculpturatus
AATAAAAGACAAAACTGTCCAAAAAGGATCACCATTTATTACTTGTGTTCCAAGACTAAAACCATTTATTACTTGTGTTCTGTAAAAGTTCGCCCGATGGAGAATTTATTAGGAATAATTCTCCATCGGACGAACTTTTACAGATCATTTTATGGAATCAATGAACAACAACCCATATGGCCTAGTAGTGGAATTGGAACAACATAGTAAGGATAAAGTACACTTCTTGGATATAGTCATAGATATGAAAGAAAGGGCGGTACAAACTTATGTATACAGAAAACCTACAGCGATATCAACGTATATACCTTATGAATCTTGTGATCCATTTTCTTATAAGATAGCGGCATTTAGAGCATTAGTAGAAAGAACATATACGCATTCTTCCATCTCCCAAGCCCTCCAACGAGAATTAAATTACATTAGGAAGATCACTAAAGAGCATGGTTACAGCAATATTATAAAAGGATTATGTAAGCAGCACCGGCGTTTGCAGAATTGTGTAGAAGAAAAGGTAGAGGTATTAAATAATGGAAATGAGGATAACGTAGAGAGGGTACCAATAACATATAACCCGCATCTAAAGGCAATGTACAAAAAAATTGCAAAAATAAAAGGAATTAAGATTGCATACAAAAGAAACCCAACCATTTACAGTTTATTAAGGAACGGGAAGGACAATTCGGACCCAAATAGGCTTCCAGGGATATACAGTATTCCATTAAAAGATAACAGATGGGATAGGCCTTTAGTGTATATCGGATCCGCCAAGCGTTCATTGCCACAAGATTAAAAGAGCATAAATCAGACATCAAACATAATAAATGTACGACGGCCCTATGTACGTATGCGACAAACCCGGGCATCACACCTTTCTTCGATGAAGCACATGTTATTCGCACCACCCAACACCAGGGACAACTAAGAACTTTGGAGGCAGTGGAAATCTTTAAAGCTGATCGCAAATCCGCATGCATTAATTTCAAAGAAGAAATAAATCTCTCTGCAGCATGGCAATTTTTAATTGACGATAAATCATAATATATTTTATAAGATAAATTTTATGAGGTATTGCACACAATGAATCCCCATTGGCAGAAAATTATATTTGAAATAACACGTGGATTCCTTCCACTTTCGGAAATTTTTCGAAAAATGGCACGTTCCATATTTTTTAAAAACATTCGAATTAAAGAATCCAGTTATAATGAAAGGTATAAAAAAGTAAGCCTGAAGAAGATCCCAGGAGGGGAATCGAAAACGTTCGCTGATTTTAAAGAATTTCGCACCGGTTACTGGTTAATTGTAGATAGTTGTTTATTTGAAGTATATACAACCTGGTGTGATGAGAAAGCACATTAAACCTGAACTTATTCTATGTTATGGAATCCTAACTTCAAATAGTCACTGCTAATAGTGAGGATCAAATGTTAATATTTTAATATTTTTAAGGCATTATTAAATGTCTTAAGATAAAAATAAAGGAAATAAATAAAATCATACTTCAGATGACAAGAAAAGTTCTGACATCAAAACTACAAGTAAAAACATCCACAGAATGTTGAAAGAATATAGAAAAAAAAAATGACAAGCATTACAGGAAAAAACAAGGACTGTCAACAAAAAGAGTTAAAGTTTTAATCATGTTGGAATGTATAGTACATAGGCTATTGTTTAGTCACTGGCATAGCACTATATAGATCAAGATTTAGATCAAGCCAGTATCAGAATTCAAGTGAAAGTGGAATTTAAAAAATTGCTTGGAAAGAAGTTTTTATAGAAAAGGTTTTTTAAAATGTTTGTTATGAATAGCCTGTATTTGGAACAAATAGACAAAATATGGGTGAGCAAGCAGATAGGTTGGGCCACCTAAAGTAAATAGAGGGCAAATTCCCCTAACAAGGTATATTGGTCAAATCAATGATATTTTTATTTAGATACAAGAATGTGGCTTAAACACCTCTGTTTTGGACAAATTTAAATATTTAATTAATTAATATACTTTCAACATAGCCAGAGAAATATAATAATTTAGGCTTATTTCAGATTCAAGATGATAAATAACAAATCCATTAAAATGAAGATAGTAAGAGGTGAAATAGAAAGATGGAATGAGGACCCTTACTATAATTTTGACATATCATTAAACTATAGTCATTTTTTTCTTAAATTTTGTAAAAGTTGACTTATTAGTTTTAATGTAACTTTTTTGAACTGAATAGCAACCAATAAGGACTACTATTATTTCTTCAATGCTCCAGGAAAAAAGAAATTTCTATTGTGATAGCTACTTCACACAGTCAAGAAATGCAATTCATAAATACCATCATTTCATGCAGATAATCCATGGCAGTACATACTCCACAGAAAATTATTAGAACAAAAATATACTTTCATTTAACACACTCCACCAGTTATACTGTGCCTCCAAAGCAGCCATCAAAAGAGCACTTAATGAAAGTGCTCTTTTTCTAAAAAATTGATTGGCAGTAGGCATACATAGTAACTGAACATACAATACTGTTTTTACTGAAAAACTGCTAGTATTTTTTGTGATATCTGCCAGTATGAATATAAAGCATTTTCTAGCTAAAAAATGGCCTTGTTTATCAGTATGCAGTTTAATAAGTATAACACTGATGGGCCACAGGCTCTGTAATTACCAAGCTTGTGGCCAATGTTTAAGTAATAACCAACTTAAACTTCTGCAATTTTAATGTATTTCTACATTGTACAAATTCTCATTTATGTACAGTACACTTTCTTAAATGAAACTCCAGATAAACCACACTCATTCATTAAATCAATTTTGCTAATTTTTATACCTCATGATAGCTAATTGATTAACATTTACATTGTCAACAGTATTTCATTGTCTAAATTGTAAGAGAATGTAGTGCCTAAGCACTATTATATAGTTATTTATGTAAATATATATATATATATATTTGTATCGGGTTTTTTTTTTTAAACATTTCGTTTTTGCCCTAATATCGGTTTTTGGATGGGTAAAACCCATCGCTAGTGCGGATTGGTTAGCAACGGACATGACGTCACGCGCAATGGCGGGGATTATAAATGTTGGACTCCCGTCCACCAGGTACTTTTTGGTTCTTCCTTTGGTCCCAACCAGTTGTGCGACAAAAATAGACTGTGGTGAAAGAACAAAGGAGAAGGAAAACTACACATGCGGACATTCAATTGAATAGTGAATAGAATCCGGACCCATCGAGGAGAACACGTCTATGGTATGAGAAATACCACGTCAGATTTATAAAGGAAACTTCAAGGAACGTCCGAAGAATATTATTGTCGGTATGTGAATTGCTGTATCTTGATATTTAAGTAATTTCTTCGATCCTTTGTCTCTAAAACCCAGAATTGTAATTATGTTCCTTCTCATGTCATTTAGAATATATTAACTTTGTATTTTATGTACTCATAATTAAACCTTATTGTTAAAAATGTACAAAATTGTAAAGTCCTTGATTAATGTGCCTTTACCCGACCACTTCGCCCAATAGACTTAGGTCCATTGGGGCTTAACATTGGCGTCCGCGACAGGATATTGTAAAAGGATTCTTAATAATACTGTAAAAAGGGGTAAGGCCTGTTGTGTAAAAGGACTAGTAATTCGGGAACTTTCTGTGGTATCGCAATTGGTAAATCATGGACGAACAAGTTTCAAGCGGATCACTTGGTGAAAGAATGGGAGAGATAGGAAATGCACCAGTGGTGACAGGCTTTATGGGGATGATCCNAAAAAAATAACTGTAGTAAGAAAAACAAATGAAAAATGCGAACTAATGTAACGTCGTATGGTGAGTTTTTGTTCGTATCGTGGAGCAAAAATATGTTCGAATTTCATGTCGTATCCTGAAAATTTCGTATGCTGGGGCGTTCGTAACCTGAGGTACCACTGTAATAGTTTGTAATACCCAAATAGTTAAATTTCAATAATAAAAACTGATATTGAAGTTATTTGTTACAAATCAAAATTGGTTTGAACCACTCTTAATTAATATATGTATGCAACATTACTTTTCACATGTAGAAGTTATTATCAATAATGTGTAATTTTATTTCATTATATAATATACAATGATTCCAGTTCACTAGGTTTTTCAAAACCTAGTAAACTGGAATCACTGTGTTGCTTTTTGTCCATAAGATTTGTCATATTAAATTATACATTTTGCTAGACTCTCCTTTTCAGCTCTGTACATTTTCATAGAGAAGCTTGAGATTGTACCTCCTACATATTGCACAAACATCATCTTTTCACATGTATATGTCAAAACAAGAATGCATATGCAGATATTCTAAAGTTCTAAAATGAAATTTGGTTGTCTCTCTGCACTTTGGACACACCTTATTTACTAAATATTTTCATGTTTATCATTTTTTGAGAAGAAAACAATTCCTATTCAGGATGATAATAACAGCAGCACATCTTGTCTCATTATGGAGCACTTCTATTATATCTTTTAAAATTTATTTTCTTAATTTTTTAAAATAATTTCTTAATTAAAATTTTTTCCCAATGTATCTGTCTTGTAAATAGCCAATCAATGCCATTAATTTAAAATACAGATTTATTTACACATTGATTCCTAAATCTACTCTTTATATACTAAATACTTAGAAGTAAGAGTTTTGTATATATAATGCAATCTCATCACACTTATAAACTTGTGCATCAGTATACCCTTCTTTTTTAATGGAAATTGTGAACTGTTTGGAAAATTCTGCAGCACCTGCAATATCACTAGACTTTGCTTCATCAGAAATGGAAATTTGGAAGATGCCATGTCGTTTTTGCCAACACCACAACCAACCGTCAGAAGCCTTAAAATCTCCTTCTGCTTTTAAGCTTACATGGAATTTTTCAGCCTGCAACTTTAAAGCAATTCCAGATATGGGAGTACCTTCACTTCTTTTTTGCACAAACCATGCATAGAGGCAATCGTCAACATTTTGATTTTTTCCAAGTCTTGTCTTTTTTCAAGTAAGCCCAGCATTTTGGTCAAGCTTATCAACAAACGATTTCAGTTTTGTCTCCTCTGCCATCCAACCCCTTACAGTTCTTTCAGGTATGCCGTATTCTCTTCTTATGTTTGCTTTCGTAACTCCACTCTTTATTTTAGAAATAATGTTAAGCTTTTCTTTTACTCATCATGCATACAATAATTAAACACACTATTCAAAATACATGCAGGAACTCAATACTTACACAATTACTCAATATGCAGTAACAATAAAATGCGCTACTCACTAATGCCACACGGACCTGTATAAACGTGTTTGAGCTTATCGCGTCGCAAACATCACCCGCACCATAACCAAGTGCGTGGTATGGCAAACAGCGCTATAACGAAGGTCCACTGTACTAGATTAACTTCTAAAGTATAATTTTTTTGTTTTTATATTTTTCAATATATTTATTTTGTTTGTACAAAATAAAGAAATAATTTTTAACGATACAATAGCCACAATTATTATTATAAAAATTTTCGTTAGGCTTAACATCGACGAAAATTCAACACAAAGCGACACACAACGGAGAAAAATTTAAACGTAAAATATATTAATATACTATTATTGGGATTTACTAATATACTATTTTTTTGTACATAATCGGTTATCCGAAAAATCGATTTTCCAAACAACCCCAGTCGATTCGGATAATNTATTTTCTTAATTTTTTAAAATAATTTCTTAATTAAAATTTTTTCCCAATGTATCTGTCTTGTAAATAGCCAATCAATGCCATTAATTTAAAATACAGATTTATTTACACATTGATTCCTAAATCTACTCTTTATATACAAAATACTTAGAAGTAAGAGTTTTGTATATATAATGCAATCTCATCACAGTTATAAACTTGTGCATCAGTATACCCTTCTTTTTTAATGGAAATTGTGAACTGTTTGGAAAATTCTGCAGCACCTGCAATATCACTAGACTTTGCTTCATCAGAAATGGAAATTTGGAAGATGCCATGTCGTTTTTGCCAACACCACAACCAACCGTCAGAAGCCTTAAAATCTCCTTCTGCTTTTAAGCTTACATGGAATTTTTCAGCCTGCAACTTTAAAGCAATTCCAGATATGGGAGTACCTTCACTTCTTTTTTGCACAAACCATGCATAGAGGCAATCGTCAACATTTTGATTTTTTCCAAGTCTTGTCTTTTTTCAAGTAAGCCCAGCATTTTGGTCAAGCTTATCAACAAACGATTTCAGTTTTGTCTCCTCTGCCATCCAACCCCTTACAGTTCTTTCAGGTATGCCGTATTCTCTTCTTATGTTTGCTTTCGTAACTCCACTCTTTATTTTAGAAATAATGTTAAGCTTTTCTTTTACTCATCATGCATACAATAATTAAACACACTATTCAAAATACATGCAGGAACTCAATACTTACACAATTACTCAATATGCAGTAACAATAAAATGCGCTACTCACTAATGCCACACGGACCTGTATAAACGTGTTTGAGCTTATCGCGTCGCAAACATCACCCGCACCATAACCAAGTGCGTGGTATGGCAAACAGCGCTATAACGAAGGTCCACTGTACTAGATTAACTTCTAAAGTATAATTTTTTTGTTTTTATATTTTTCAATATATTTATTTTGTTTGTACAAAATAAAGAAATAATTTTTAACGATACAATAGCCACAATTATTATTATAAAAATTTTCGTTAGGCTTAACATCGACGAAAATTCAACACAAAGCGACACACAACGGAGAAAAATTTAAACGTAAAATATATTAATATACTATTATTGGGATTTACTAATATACTATTTTTTTGTACATAATCGGTTATCCGAAAAATCGATTTTCCAAACAACCCCAGTCGATTCGGATAATCGACGCTCTACCGTAGTATAGAAATTTGTAAAAAGATTCATAACGTGGTTATAATAAAATATTAATTTTAATTAATTCAAAGTACATTAGAATATGAAAATAATTGTGCAATAGGTATTTATATTTTAGAAAATACAAGGGAAGCGGCGCTTCCACCGCTTCCAAGGACGGCACGCCACTGCCGTACACCGAACCGAAATTATTTTTACCCGGGGCTCGCAAAGGAAAATCGTATAGCGAAACCACTTTCCCTTCAGCCGATTTCATCTTAAACAGATTAAGGCAATTTCGACCTATCTCGCGTTTGAAGAGTTAAATTTTATACGAATATAATTTTAATAAAGACGAAACAAACGTCTACTCTACAGAATTTAAAAAACGAAGCACGAAAGGACTACTTTCATTATAAATCCTATTCTTTGAAAATCTTTTACTAAGAAAAAATATTTACATAAGTATATTTCATAAGACAATTTCTAATACTTAAAAATTTTAAACTTATTAAATATTTTTAAAAATCTATTACAAGTACTTTTTTATATTTCTCATTGTAAAAAGTTGCAACTTTGTAATCTTCTGGAAAGGACAATCAACTAATGCAAAATTATATTTCTTAAAGTAAAAGAAAAAGAATAACTACCTCTTAGTTTATCAGGGATCATTTCACCGGGCAGAAGCGGAGGTTCATCGCTTCTATGCGGGATAACATTTAATTCCCGCTGTTTTGACTAAGGTAAAGAAAGAAAAGGATTATTTCTCACAACTTAAATATTTCTTATCTCGTTTAATTTATTTATATTAAATAATTATCGATAACAGAACTTTTAATACCGACACTAACAACGAATGTTTATTATGACGCAGAAAGAGTGGAATACCTTTAATTCTTGTAGGGGGATGTTTTCGGTGGACGTCGACGAAGAGGAACACGACAATTTGGATGGAGACTGCGACCCTTTGGACTGCGAGCTTTGGCTTCCTCCGGACTCTTGGCCGATTTTAGAATTTAAAGAACTGGATTTAGACTCCGAACCGGCTAACGAATCCGTACTCGTAGTCTTCGGTTTGGCGGCACTTCCTTCTCCTACTTCCATTTCTTTAAATCGGCAAAAAATAATTCTAAACCCTTTCCATTCACAAAATGAAAACACAAATCCGCCCGAAACGCCCTCTCTTATCGATTGTCGGTATTTTTAAAATAAAAAATATTTTTGACTCTTTTTACGTTATAAAATTCCTTTTGCAGATATTTATAATATTTCGTGACCGACTCGACTGTTTCCCTGCTAAAAAAGCGAAAGAAATTAATCTTTAAAGTATAAATGATTATATTTAGCTAAAATTTTAATATTAAAGCGTAATATTTAGAAAAAATAAATCCTTTTTTCCCAGAATCGTTCGGATTTTAATCGACTCTAAATCCCACAAATCGAATTTCATTTGATTCCGGTAGAAATCGTTTAAATTGATAAGACTGGACCCCAGATACTTAAAGTAAAGCGTTCCGGCCACGCCGTATACGAGTAAACCTGACAGAAATTTAGTTGTGTATTTTTTTAATACTTAATATTGCTAAAATTATTTCTTAAGTATATGTTTTGCCGAGTAAAACCACAAGAAAAATAAATAAAATGTATTTTTTTAACTCTTTCCGCCCTGTGAGTACTAACAGAGCCTCTTTAAGCGAGCCAATTATGGGTTCGGCCAGGCCCGTAACGGGGCGGCCGGGTGGTAAGGGATGGGGCCGACATATCCATTATCCCGAAAGTTTCCTGAGGAAATTTCAACTCTTCCGGATTCGATCTCGAGTCCCCAGAGCGAGCGGCTGCTACCTTAACTGCTCGGTCATGCGGACGACTGAATAAAATGTATTTAAATGCAATTTTATAACGCATTAGGCTGCGATTTGCGCCCTGCAATAATGACAAATTTACAAAGTAAACGATACGCTAAATTAACAGTATACTAACGAGTAATAACTAATAATATAATAGACTTAACGGACGGAAAAATCAACAAAAATATACAGTGGAACCCCGGTTAACGAACGTCCTGGTTAACGACCAAATCGGTTAACGAACTTTTATTTTGCAAAAAATTTGTCTCGGATAACGAACGTAACGGTATTTTGTGTCAAATTTTAGTTGGTGTTAGGCATGCGCGAGTTATGCATTGCTTTTCCGAGTGTTTGTGCTATGCTTCTTTTTTCAGTTTTGTGATTTATATATTTAATCAATATGGCATCCAAGAAAGAAAAAAGTCATAGTGGCAATAGAAAACGACAACGCAATATAAACGACAATGCGCTATCGCATTTGAGAAAAATTTTGATTAAAATAGTAAGACAATCAACTTTAGATCAATTTCTTCTTCCTTACAGAAAGAGTTTGTTTGTTTGTTAAGTTATGGTAACGCAACATTTGGGCGATCTGCCTAGGGGAATGCCTTCTGGGAGGTGTTTTTAAAGGAAACTGGCCCCTATTTAGGCGTTACAGACGTGGAGAAAACCCGGAAAACTCCACATGGACAGCCCGTCTGAGCGAGGTGCGAACCCACGAACGAACTGAACTCCCCGTGTTTAAGGTACGAAGACCACATAGCCACTGGTGGGTTTTTTTTACCGAAAGAGACTTCGACTCGAAGAATCTTCCAATGAAGTGCTACCCGTTATTTTTTGGAGGGGATTCCCCTTCTAAGCATTAAGGTTCGTATATCTCCACTTTTCTGCCACCACCTACAACAAACGAAGGTGTGTACAGTGCTAGTTTATTAAACAAAGTTTACATGTTTGTTGCTGTAATGATACATACTACGTTTTCTTACATTTTCATCAAAGAAAATTACTGTATATTACAAATAAAATCACAAAAATTTCGGAGACTAGAACGGATTAATTGCATTTGCATTAATTTCTATGGGAAAAATTGCTTCGGTTAACGAACGGAGTCGTGGAACGGATTAAGTTCGTTAACCGGGGTTCCACTGTAATAGACTTTAATGAATTTCGTTTCCAGACCTAGCTGTTGACTCGCGAATAGAATCTGAACTAACGTCTAAAATTTCTTATTTTGAGTGTGGGATATTTGGACATCCCGGCGTAAATGTAGCTTTTATGCAAAACCCTTGTAACTTTTTTAATAGTCTTATCAGACGCCTAAAACAATTCTCCGAAAGAATGAATAGCTCGGAAACTCTTGTTTCTTGTTGTTTTATTAGTTCTGAAGTTCCGACAAAGCTTTGTCGAGAACGGCCGGCTGCTTCCGTCTTTTTTTCGAATAGCAAGGAAAAGATATTTAAATTTTCAATTGATTTTCTTCCTGTTTTTGACTCTTTCCGTCTGTGAATCCTAAGAGGGTTCTTTTTTTTAATGAGCCATCGTGGATTCGGCCATGTTCATAATGAGTGGCCGAAAGGTGAGGGACTGGACACGACGTATCCGGACCGAACATTCCTCGAAAAATTCCAAGGGTTTTCGACCCTTCCGGATTTGTTTCAGGGTCATCCGGAGCAGAAGACTGGTATCTTAAACTCTCGGGCATTCGGCCTTCTATTTGGTTTTAAGCGTCTTTTTTTAAATTCTTATATAAAGTGTAACGATATCGATAAGAAACGCTTTTTTGGGCACGATGTCAGTTGTTCAATATTTGCTAACTTACATAAAGTAGAAAATATAAAGTAGCTCTATATTTTGCCTCAACTTCTCTATCCAAATCTGCTGCCTTGTTATCAATGCTTATCTCACGAGTTAGGTCGGTCTATTGTCCTACGCTTTGCAAGGACGATTCGATCTCTTCAATCTAAGCAACGCTGTCAGTAGTAATCAAGTTATCCTACACACGAAAACTTCCCAGCGCCAACCGAATGACAAGTCTTCAAAATGTTGGTTCCTCGGTCAGAAACAACAAAACACTTGTATTCGTTAATTCCAAATTCGGTCAGTACTGAAACCAAGGAGGCCAAAAGGGGAAGACTTCTTACTTTACTTATGGATACTTATGACTTGGATGAATATGTCTACAATCCCAACGTTCTTCATTAGCTTTGCTGAAGGGTGGACTAATGTTTCCTTGCATCCAATGATACTAGTTTCAAAATTCACATCGGTGAAACTCTTCCCTGGATAACAGCAAGTGATCACAGATATATTCTTGCTGACTTTGCTATTGATAAAACTACAAATAGTAATAACCATTCAATAAAGAAGAAGATTACTAACTGGGAATTATTCAGGCCCTTTGCCAGTATCTGGAGGACTTACAACTTTACTTCAAGAAACAGTAGACAAAATCTGGAAAACTGTTGAATTTCTTACTAAAGCGTTAAACTTGGCTAAAACTTCAGTACTAAAACAAAAATTACAACCTCAACTGATACCGTATGGAAGGCTGCTGAGCTCACCAACACTAGGAAGAACACCAGAAACCTCCAGAAAAAACTAAGTTGCAATAAAAACGATAACAATATTGATAATCTTAAAAAGGGAATACAGCCAGAAACTCAGGAAGTACAAAAAGATTAATAACCAAAGGACCATGGCTTGAAGGAAATTCTGTGGAAAGCTGAACAAAAAGAAACCCTGGGGAATCCATTATCAAATTGTCTTTAAGCAAAGAAAGAAAACTCATATACTCGACATTATTGAAAACGACCATGGTAATATTGATATCACGGAGAATATTAAACAGATCCTTGACTTTCACTTCCTCAATGACGACCACAAGTCAGACACAGATCATCACAGGCAGCGGCGGCCTTATCCATTGCGAGGCTCTGGGCGGCAGATCTTTGCGAGGCCCTGGGCGGCAGATCTTTGCGAGGCCCTGGGCGGCAGATCTTTGCGAGGCCCTTGTTCTTTGTGCAAAGTATGTGAATTGAAATAGTAGGCACTTATTAATATTAATATATACTGTACTATAAATTAAATTTATTTTATTGTTATAACTAATAGCCAAGGATAAAATAAAAAGTTTTAAATATCAACTTTTTTCTACTTGGTTGTTGCGCGAGGCCCCTCCAAGAGCGAGGCCCTGGGCGATTGCCCTGCTCGCTACCCCCTAAGGCCGCCACTGTATATATGTATTTTTACCATTGCATATAAATAAACATAGTAAAGTAGTATATATTTTTTACTTTTTGGAGTCTCTGGAATGAATTAATCAAATTCCTATAAAAACCTATGATAAATTGATAATTGGATAACGAACAAAGTCTTGGAACGGATTATGTTCGTTAACCGATCACTCACTGTATATATAATGTAAAGTTATGTTTGATTGATTCAATAGTTTTCATATATACAAAGTCTGATTGGTTGTAGTTTCAAAGCTCTCATTGGCTGTAGCTCAACGACTGCTCCGACCCGACTACAAATATTTAACTTTTTAAATCTGTCCGACTGGAACAACCAGTCAGTTGGCTGACTGCTGTTGCCATGGCAACATGACTTGGAGTTGGTCCAGTTGGTCATAGTATGAAACAGCCTTAAGAGCCTGTCTGAACTCAGCCTAAAACATTGAATAGTAGCATGAAGTACAGTACAGTGTAGAATGTAATACATAAAACTGCTTAATACTTTAATGTTCCTACTGTGTTTATATATTTAACACTTAAAATTTATTGCTAATTTATACTTATTGTTNTGTTTTTGGCCAAAAACTCATGTGTTCTGAGGGACAAATGAGCCTGCGCGTTGTCGTGGTGAAAGAACCACTCGCCACTCCTCCAAAGTTCGGGCTGTTTTCACTTGATTTTGTCTCTTAGGTGATTCATAACACCAGGTAGTACTCCGTGTTGACTGTCTGGCCTGTAGGTAGGTATTCGTGATGCACAACCCCCTTTGTATCGAAAAAAACAGTCAACATCACCTTAACATTTGAACGAACTTGTCGAGCTTTCACCAAAACAAGATATCAAGAAACGGGTTAAAGGAGGTTACTCGGGAGGTTTCCGCGGACACAACGCCTCCAAGCGAATTAAAAAATAACCAACTGGAGGCGCTCTATTCAAAAAGTTCGGGAACTTTTTGAACAACCCACGTACATTTTCTTTACATTTTAGAATTCACAATAACCATATAAAAACAATATATTTTTGTTTATTTGTTTATTATAAACTGTTGTCCAACAGAAAAGTAAACTATCTTATTTACAAATCTTTTCAAAATAGACAGTTTGACCGGGCCCTTCTAAAAACTGGGCCCTAGACATTTGTCTCATTTGTCTATGCGATGATTCGGCCCTGTGTGTACCAAATTTCACCTCTTTAGGTTCAGTGGTTTGCTCTGGGCGGTGATGAATCACCCAGTCAGTCAGTCAGAGGACAAGTAATGTTATATGCAGTATTTAGATAGCCAATTCGGCTTTAGAAAAGGAAAATCTACTATCAAGGCCGCCCTAAGCGTTAAACACTTCGTAGAAAAAGCTTGGCAAAACAACGAACATGCTATCCTGATTGGGATTGACTTTCAAAAGGCCTTCTACCATCTTTGATGGTCCAGCATTTTCAAGGGCCTAAACCAAGGGTGGCCAACAGTTTTTGCCCCCGGGCCGAATTGGAAATAAAACTTTTTTCACGGGCCGAACCAGAGGCTGCCCTAGGAAGATTTTGAGGTGGTGTGAGATCTCATTGTGGTGTCACCTCGTAGAGACTAAATTGTA
This sequence comes from Centruroides sculpturatus, assembly GCF_000671375.1. Classification (NCBI taxonomy): domain Eukaryota; kingdom Metazoa; phylum Arthropoda; class Arachnida; order Scorpiones; family Buthidae; genus Centruroides; species Centruroides sculpturatus. The sequence continues at coordinate 107,804 of NW_019386041.1, forward strand.
CGTAGAGATTACAGATACATTTTTCACATTATCAATGCAACATTCTACGCTGTACTTAAGAGATTTGTAATGGAGGGTCAACTCTAAACACACAGTAAAAGTTGTTGAGCTTTTTCTTTCTTTTTTTTAGACGTCAGAATTTTTCATCGAGCGATTCGTACTTCAGTAGGTAATATTGAAAGATTAATCGCGGGCTGCATAAATTCATTAGACGGGCCGTATGTTGGTCATGACTTGCCTAAACGATACTCAGTGTCCACAAAACATCAAAACTCTCCTCCAGGACTATCTTAGTAATAGGCAAGCTGGCTTCTATAGTGATAGCTTAACGGTTGAAAAACAGATCATGAGAGGTTGCCCACAAGAGTCCAGAAGTGGCCCAAACCTGTGGAATTTGACTTTTGCCGACCTGCTCAGAAAAATCCTGGAGACTGACGATATCAAAATTCAAGCTTTCGCCGATGACGCCCTTATCATGATGACTAACAAAAACTGCGATCATTTGAGGAATGAGGCAAAGTTCTCAACAATAAATGTTTGGAGTCACCAAAACAAACTCCACATAAACAATAACAAATGCGAAGCAGTGGTCTGCACTACGAAGAACTAGTGGAGCCGGCTTTAAAAAGCCATTGGTATTAAAATTGACGGGAAGAATATCAAGAACGTCGAGTAGATCAAATATCTGGGGATATTTGTTTGTTTAGTTATGGCAATGTAAAGTATTTCTTTTCTTTTTTCACACCCTTATGAGACAACACTAAAGAGCCTTTCTGGCAACCTCGGCGTAGGTAGTCGTAGTTAAACGGGGCGGCATAATCGGTATTGCACACGGGCGTTAAAACAGCTAGCGGACCCCCTGACAGAGAGTCCACCTTTTTTAAACGGAGCTTCTTGCCAGTCAACAAAAAGTAACTTCCTATACTGTTCTTAAATTATGCTGATGTTGCTTACAAGATGCAGAAACGGTAAGTAAGAAAACATAGGTTTTGAAACTTGATTTCAAACTATTCCAAAGCTTAATTTTGATAGACTCTGGAATGTGTCTCTTGCTGATGGAAGTCTACGTGTGACTTGATTGAGAACTTCTTCTTCAAGCATAGCCATGCATCTTTCCTTGGCATTCTTAATTTCTAAACGAGCCTTATGACTGTTGTTCTATATGAAGTTATTGCATGCCATTATGAATTTGGCACCAAAATCAACTTCTTGAATCTTTTTCTTTTGCCTGTTTACATTGTAAAACCTGTTCTGAAGTCTCTGCTGATGTAAGAAAAGTTATACTCAAACCTCGACACAAAAACCTTCAAAATGCAGCCTTTTTATTCAAATTTTCAAACGTTTTCGGCTAGTTTGAATGGCCTTTTCGTCAGGAACAGAAAAATCGAATGATTCTGAATTTCCATAACATTTGTTCTGGAACTTTTTGAATTTTTGAATTTTCTTAGATGTCTAGTACGCAGGCTCGTGCATAAATAATTACAATCTATATTAGTACTTGTACCAATATAGATTGTATGTATAGTTTATGTGTATATTGGTACAAGTACCAATATACACATAAACTATACATACATATACAGTAGAGCGCTGATTATCTGAATCAATTGGGGACTGGGGTTGTTCGATAAATTGATATTTCGGATAATCGATCATGCACGAAAAAATATATTAACTTATCCCATGTTGAAATTTTTCTCCGTTGCGTGTCGCTTCGCGTTGAATTTTCGTCGATGTTAAGCCTAACAAAGACTATTGTATCGTTAAAAATTATTTCTTTATTTTGTACAAAATAAATATATTGAAAAATATAAAAACAATAAAAAATTATACTTCAGAAGTTAATTTAGTATCAAAAACGTAAAATATTTGAGTAGCCCAAGACATAGCCAAAAATTGCAGCGCCACAGCACCGGCAAAAATTTAAATTTGCCGACTGGAATTCTTTCGGATAATTGACGTTTCGGATAAGTGACTTTCGGATAATCGACGCTCTACTGTTATACATGAATAAATAACTAACTAAATGAAATAAATATGTAAATAGGTACAAAACTACATTAGACAATTGCTAATATAGAGAAGGACACCATAGTGCCTGTTCATTAACTGCTCGTCCCTTTATTTTATAATAGAATAATCAAATTATTCCCGCTCTCCAAGCTGTTGAGACTTTACTGGACTCTCTGAAGTTTATTGCTAATCCTTCCTGGTTTGTCTTGTGTATCTGCCATGCTTCTGCATATTTTAAGTGTCTCTTATTCTGGATCTTTTGTATTATTTTAGCTCTTTCCCAATCCATCGTGACTTCTATCGGGTCTGCTATAACATACGTGGCTAGCGCAACGATTGGTCTGCACGTTCCTTTTATGCTCTTTTAGCCTTTCTTTTAACGATCTCCTCGTGGCTCCGATGTAGTATAGATCATTTTGTCGCCTTTCGTCTTGTACTGGTATTCTATATATTCCTGGAATCAAGCTCTGGTCTATGTCTTCCTTGTTTGTGCGTAACATTTGGTATACTGTGGAATTCATTTTAAAAATTATCTTTTTGTTTTTTGCTGCTGCTATTTCTTTGTAAATATCGCTTAGAGGTGTCACGTATTCCATTACAGTGTATTCTTTTATTCTTTCCCGCTCAATACTTTCGTTATCTTCTATTCAGAAAATTTCAGCCTGTAAAAAAATCCAGGAAAAAGGCCAAAAGGCCAAAGAAAATTTCGGAGGCCAACCAAGTTTGCAAAAGGAACCTTAAAAAGATCAAATTGGCAACTTGAGCGAACCATCTACACACCTCGGCCACGATCTTCGATCGGTGCCTCGGAACGAGGAATTAAAAGAAAGTCCGACCGCTAAATTAAAACAAAATTACTTTTTATTAAATAACTATAAATAAGAAAACATGTTACGCATTAATAAAAAACTCGTTTACAAATTTTATATTAATAAGTTAATTAACATTACGACGGACGTTTTAAAATAACGATAAATATAATTGTATAAATACCGAGAGGGCGCTGTAGGTGGAGAAAGGTTAGAGGAAATCTGGAGGTACGAATGTTTACGTTAAATTCTTATAGAATTAAGAAGCGTATGTTACGAATATACGATTTTCTTTCATACGGATGACTAAAGCGCCTGGTCAAATCTATCGTTGGAAATTTTGTTTCATTTTTAAAAGGACCGTAGCGCCAGTGATTTTCAATCTTTTTCTAATAGTGCTCACCCAACCTGATTACTATTGCTTTTTTCGTGTAAGAAACGTTGCGGTGCTGCTCAACATTCCCAAACTCAAACCTTTGGCATCCCGGTCGAAAACTGCCCAATGCAAAATTTCTGTGTCCCTTTTAATTGCAGTATTTACACATTTTTAATAGCTTTATCTATCTATTAAAATTATTTATTTATTTTCTTTTGGAAATTTTTTGGCTTTCAAATAAGAGTTACTTATTTATTTGGTTGTTATTAAATATTATTTAAAAACTTGAAAAACTTGCGTGCTAATACTGGTGAGATGGGCCGGATGGCCGAGCGGTCGAGATGGCAGTATAATGCTTTGGGGGAGAAAGGATCGAATGTGGACGGGTCGGGGAATCCCTGGGAATTTTTCGATGGTGGTCCGTTCGGATTCGTCGGGCCCCGTCGTGGGCCCGGCCGAACCCGTAATGGGCCTGCTATGACAGGCCCTCTTAGTGCCCGTGGGGCGGAAAGAGTATAAAAAAAAAGTACTGGCAAGACCTCGCTTGATGTCGACGGGTTGTCGGAAACTTCGCCGTTAAGCAGAAATGACTTATGACGAAATCGGTTTTATCGTAGGCTAAATAATATAGACGAGACGTAGTTTGGTTAATGTTACTCTAATTTGCAACCTGTGCATTTATTTTCCGGCTCGTAGAATTAATTTTATTGTTTGGTAACAAAATTTAACAATAGTAATCGTAAATGATTAGAAATATACTTGTATCTTTCTTTGATGAAATTTATGGGAAGACTTGCTGTATAATAATTACAATAGTGAAATTACAATTTTAAAGAGCATAAAATTTTATTATTTTAAAAAAATGTTTATTAATTAATAATTGAAAATTGAAAAATGTTCTTTGATTATGCCTGTATCAAAACGTATGGCCAGTTTATGCAGTGATCTAGATTGCAGCATTTTTTAAGTAACATATAAAGTTTTAAAATTTATTATTTGTAATTAAATATCTGGCTTTTACAACTTAAATTTTTTTAGATTATCTTCTTATGTTAAAATGAAGGTTTTTACAGACTAATTGTCTGTATTTTTTAAAGTATTGCCTTGCTAAAAGTTTTTTTAAAAAGCATGTTAAAAATTTCTTTAAATTCAAAATATATTAATCTGCATGTTGTTATTTTTTGCCAAAATAACAAAAGCAGCATCATAACGTCTTGTAAAATAAGGATTTAAAATATTTTCTTTTACGAGAAAAAAATTTTTCCTGCTATATCAATTGAAATTATATTTGACTACATCCTAATTGATTATTTCTGTTTTTGTTTGTAAAGTTAAACTAAATATGTGATTTAAACCTGACATATTTATGCTCAGTAATTGGCATGAAAGACTGACTAATTAAAGTGTAATGTGCATTAATTGAGTTTACAGTTAAAGATCACAATATTGATTATTTTAAATAGACAGTAGGATGGCAGAGGTGATTAAGACGTTGGCATACTGCCTTGGGAGATCTGGGCAAGCAATTCTGGGTAGTCTCTTCCAGATATGTCGGGCCTCGTTTCTTATCGCTGCCATTCCCATCACTGCCAAAACCCATGATGGCATGGAAAAAGTCAAAAACCGAAAAGGAAAAAAAAATAATATTTCAAATATATTTTGTGTATTGTCTAATTAATTTATCTATCATAAAATAAAATGCAAAATAATTAGGATTGGATAATTTATTGAAGTCTTACAGCAACATTGTTTTACTATAAATGACAAAATTTTTGAAAGTAAAAGTATATTTATTTACATTTCAGATAACTTGATTTGTAAACATTGGGAATGGCACACATAAAAACTCCTCTGACAGATCTGTTTGGCCAGTATGGAGTTTCTCTTGCTGGACGCCGCTGTAGAGATTTTGAAATGAATGTGGTCGAATGTCTCGAAGCTTATGGATTTAACAAAGGAAAAGTGAAATGCAAAGATGAGATTGATGACTATAATGAGTGTACTTTTGCTTTTAAACAGGTAATTCTCTATTTTATAATAATATAAAGTTGTAATAATGGAATATTATCTATAACAATTGCTGAACTAGATTGGAAATTGGTTAAGTGAGTGAAAATTGAGTTACTTTATCTGGACAGACAGACAGAGTAAGATAGTGAAAAATGAATAAAAACAGGATGTGTTTAGTATTGATAGCTCCGAAACACCTTAGATCCAGTAAAGAAAAAATTTATTGATGTTCTGATCTTTGTTTAAAGGTCATCATCAGGTTCTAAAGATAAAACAAAAATTGAACAAAAAGCAAATACAATTTCAATTTGTATCTATTGAATAATTTCATTTTTGAATTTGTTTTTTGTTCAATTTTTGTTTCATCTTTAGAACCTGGTGATGGCCTTTAAACAAGGTTGAAAAACATTAGTTCTATCAATAAATTTTTTTCTTTATGGGATCTAAGGTGTTTTGCACTAATCAGTTTTGTTAAGTTATATGGTATTTCATATTCTAACTTCATATGGTACTTCATATTCTTCATATTCTGTATATGTATGTATGTATATTCTAACAAGTATACATACATACATATATATACACACACATACATACACATACATAAAAACATACAAGAAAGACGTTGGCCTTACACAGTGTTCAGCCGGCAGAAAAGAGGGTAATGGAAAGGGAAGGGACAGTAGAGAAAGGTAGGATCCCTCTGAACGGCATACATAAGGCTACAGTACCCTCTATGTTTGATGCTGGTGTGCAGTTTTTAGGCTGCAAGGCCATAGTGCCCCAAAGGGTTTAAAAGAAAACCAGAATGTAGCAAACACCAATAATTGAGTGCTGCCACGAATAGCTAAGTGTAGAAGTTAGTGCCAAGTGGCTGTTAGTAGGAAGACTTATGTCTATTTAATACTCATAAAACTAAATGCGATCGCAAATCTTAAAACTACTTAACAGCTAGACAGACAGCGCGAAAAGCAAATGAACACAATGACAAACTAGACGAGCCAAACAGACTGACAAAGACAAATGAGCAAGACTCCAAAATTTTTATTTTTTATTTTATATATATACTAGCTGTTACCTGCAATTTCTTCTGTGGAGGTTTTGCAAGCAAACCCCATTTACATTCAATATTTCAATAACCATAGTAATTGTTATATAACACCTACCACTGAAGAGAATTGTCGAGAATCAAACAAACTATTTTCAATTTAATTAATTTTTTGGAACATGTACGATCATTCTATAATCGAACCAATATGCAATAACAAATTCAAATTTAAAACAGTTCGAACATTTTTAAAATCGAAATAGATAAAAATATTTATAACAATGTCTGAAATGTTATCAATTTAATACACCTAAGTACTGTAAGGTCTTTTTTTATGTGGATTATTTTTATGCGATTTTGAAGTTGTGCGGTTTGTATTTGATCCAAAAATTTCTTGGACAAGCATACATATATGCTTGTTTAGGAAGCCCACGTATAGACAGTCTCCAAAAATCGTGGAACGCTCAAAGCTCACTCCATTTGTTCCACTGACATATAACGTTTATGGATGTAAAGGACAGCTAGATCTACCTTAATCGCTTTAGTTCCTAGCAATTTTTGATATAAATGTAATTAAACATAAAAAATACTTAAAACTGAAAAAAACGAAATAAATGCATTAATTTTGAAGAAAAAGCTTCAAAGTTTAATTAACTTCCTTTGTCTCGCCCTTCTGTGAAATTTAACACCGATGAGTCATTGTTTACACATCTGATGATCTTGAACACAGCTGGAGTTGGATTTCCCGGGGCATTCTCATAGATGTCGCGGGAGGACAAAATTTTAAAATATATGGCCAGCTAGTGTTCACCCTACTTTAAACAAGTAGGGTGAACACTAGCTGGCCATATATTTTAAAATATTTTTTAAAACTTTGGAGACTTAAAAAACATTCCAAAAATTTCAAAAATGCCTTAAGGACCGTGTTTTATGCAACGCTATGTAACCTACCCGAGTTAACTTGGGCAAGGAACTAAAGGGGTTTTAATTAACTCTTCACATCCAGATATCAGTGATTTGTTTTTAGAGTGAGCTTTTGCAATTCGGGGATTCCCCTTGTATTACTTTTCAATAAAATAAACTGAATTAAGTTTGAATACAGGTATACCTCGCCTTACGTCGGTAATTGGTTCCAGGAGAACGACTTAAGTCGAATTTACATGTCTCCAAATCTACTTGTCACTAGGCTAAACCATAAATTGCCAATTCCGGTTCTGTATTTTATTTATTAATGCATTTTTAATAATGTATGGTTAATAAGGATTTATTTTAAGCTTACAAACAAATAAATTTTAGTTTTTAATATAGTACAGAAAAAAGTAATCTAAATTTACAAATGCAGGTACTGTAAATACAGTACATACTTGTAAATGTATATATTTTAATANTTTCGTATTAAAACTAATAGGATGTCACTTACAGCTTAAAATATAATTATAAATAATATGGAAAATATATAATTTATCACTTGTTTACGACTTGTGTGAATTTCTGTCAAGTACAGTAAAGGACTAATCTTAATTCGGAAGAGGAATTACATAAAACATGAAATATATCTTACTAGAAACAAGAATGGAAATATTATTTACTAACTTAGACTAACAAGAGTTGAATACAAATACAGTAAAACCTGTGTAAACCGTACCGTATCGAATATTTTCCCGGTTTGAAAGGTTTTCGTTTTATTAAGGTTTCGTTTTGTATAGGTTTTACTGTAGGCCTACTGTACTTTTTATAAAGAGTGAAGAGATAAATTTTCTTCCGTAAAATAAACTTTCAATGTATTGATAATCATAAGATTGTATTTTATTTAGATACATTTGACGTAAATTTTTTACGTTAAATCATTTAATTTTTGTGAACATTTGAAGTTAATAAATGCTAGATGCGATGGATTGAAAGTGAATAAAGTTGTTTTTAATTTGGTGATTACGTTATTTGTTTAATTATCGTGTTTTTCGGCGGATAAGGTGCGTATTATACGCCGGCATATATGGTACAGTAGATCCCCCCTATAACACTGTAGATAATTCCGTGTTATATAAATTCCATGTTGTACGAGTCACTTAGATTTTACAAATACGTGAACCGTTCACAGCCCGGCACACGTATTTGTAAAAGCTAAGTGACTCGTACAACATGGAATTTATATAACACGGAATTATCTACAGTGTTATAGGGGAGGTCTACTGTATATCCTTCTTGGTTTTATCGGTAGGCCTATAGCACAGAAAGTTAAAATTATTCTTAAAAGAGGTTTCAAATTTTCTGACATGGCAGTTTGTATCTATATAACGTCTCAATCTTTGAATATGATCGCTTATATTAAAGCCAAATAAATCTTCTCTATAATTTTCCTATATATATATTTTTTTTTTCATTGAAATTTTCTATAATACTTACTTTAAATCCTATTTGAGGTTGGCCTATCCAGATGACTAAAGCTAACAAACCCTAATCTAATTTGACCTAACTGGAAACCAAGCTAAGAGTTCCTAATCTAACTTACAACTAGGACTAATCAAATTTAGGCTGAAAAAGAAGACAGAAAATAAGAAATAAAATACAAAGTTGAAAGGCAGCTATATACTAACAATTGAAACAAAGCAAGAAAAAGCTAATTGACATCCATGCCCCTGGAATGAGTGCTCTCAAGAGCCCCACTAAGGGATATGAATGTGAGTAGATGATGGAACATTGTACATGTGTGAATGAGTTGGTGGAGGTTGGAAGGCCAGTTGTATCCTTCAAGAATAGCAGCTCTCATTAAACTATCTCTAATGTAATTGTACCTATTTCAGTGAAAAACTAAGTGAAGTGGTGTTTGGTCCTCCTGAATACCACAATCGCATTGTGTATTGTGTTCGAGATTAAATCTTTGCAAGTATGGCTTAAAGTTGCTGTGTCCTGTAAGTAGCTGAGTGAGGGTGTAACTAGGGTAAAAGTGGCAAAGAGTCACAGTAGTGTCAACCTTGGGATGAAAGTGTAGGTGAGCCTACCAGTGGTGCTGTGGTCCCAGTTCTCTTGCCAGAGAATGAAGATTTGCTTCTTGACGTGATTGTTGATTTACGAGATAGGAATGTAACTGAAAGTACTAGCGACTGAAGACTTTGCAGCTTGTTTGGCAAGACGGTTGGTGGTCTCATTTCCGAGAACTCCAGCATGACCTGGGACCCATTGGAAATCTATTCTAATGTTGTCTAAGTGTCTAAGGATCTGGTGTATGAGATGGACGAGTTTTAAGTGGCTATCAGACTTCACAATCTTATGTAAAGCTATCAAACTGTCAGAATAAATGCAATAGTGTAAGTAGTGTCTATTGTCCTTCCTACACCTAATGTGAATTAAGCTAATATAAATAGCTAGAGTTTCTTCCTGTGCTATTGAGCAGTGTATACCTAGACGGAGCAAGAATTGTGAAGAATTGTGACCTAAGTCAGAGTAGACTACAAAAGCGGCACCCACATCATCACCCATCTTGAAACCGTCAGTGTAAATCCTAAATGTGGGATGATCACCTGGATCTTCGAAGTAAACGTCGGGGGCAAGGGGGTGGTAATCGTAAGTCGGGAGGGTATTTTTGTCGATGGTGAATTTTTTGATATCAACGATCAAGGTCAGACTGAGGAAATCTTACCTAATCTAATTATTTTGTCGACATCCGAGTCGCTATAATCTCGCCAGGGTAAGGTGACGAGATTTTCTTGTCAAATAATGCATTTAATTTCTAAGTCGATAGGGGTCAATCCTGACATTACCAAAAGAGCAATAGTGAGTGCAGTCCTATAAGTCTTACAAATGTGGAGAGCTGCAATCCTTTGAACAGATAACAGTTTTTTACAGTTATGGAGTTTGGCAGTCACGTAGCCCCAGACCTGTATGGCATAGAGGAGTGCTGGCTGAATTGCACCCCTGTAAATAAGCTTAGTAGCATTAGGGCCAAGACCCGATGTGTTCCTAGCAATACTAATGAGGGCGTTGGCTGTCTTTTTAGCTTTGTCCATGATTATTTGATGTGGGGTGTGAAGTTAAGTCTCTTGTAAAGAATAACATCTAAATATTTAATTTTCTTTGTTTGCTTTATTCTGTGAGCACCTGTTCGAAGGGTAGGTTTCCTGACATATGGCAAGTTCCTACCAACTATTATGCTTTCGTATTTATCTGTGTTAATGGGTTGCCTATGGTTAATACTCCACTGGTGAATGTTATTGAGAATGTAGTTGCATATGTCCTGTAAATGTTCACTGTTCCTGTGTGAAGCTAGGATAATTGTGTCATCTGTGTGACCGGAGGGTCGGCACCTCTTCGATGCCCTGTCAGGAATGACACCACCGGATCCTGATTGACCCGGAAGCCGCGACAGCGGTTAGATTAGAAAGTAGGTCACGCAAGCGGTTGTGCGAATGAGCAAATGGATTCAGGATGGAGATTGCAAGGTAGCAAGTGGGAAGAGAGACACACAGAGACTAGGTTACTTAACAATCATTTATTATTAAAGAAAATTATTCAATTATATATATTTTATATATGTTGTATCGTTAATGAGTTCGAATCAAGAAAAATGTGTCTAAATATGCCCGGGGTTGCGAGAGAGAGAGAGAGTTCACATGAGGTTCGCATGGCAATAAATACCTTTTGTAGAGGATGTTCCTGGAGTGATGATCGATTTTGTTGAGATATCCGTTGAGACCAATAGTCCTTTATTTTTCTGGAAAGGTTCGGAAAATTCTGGATAGGGAAAGACGAGGTCAAGATGATCAGGAAGGTTCTTCCTCACTGGCGTTGTTGGTCGAGGGTGAAATTAGGCTGGAAAATTTAGCACAACACAGAGAATTTTTTCCGGAGACTTAAATCCACAAGGAATGGGCGATGACTGACTCTTCGGCCATCAATTTTGATATAAGTACGATATCGCCTGGCTAACAGATCAGCAGATCACAGGAATGCGTTGCTTTCATCGCCAGGAAAGTGTAAGTGGAGATTTTCTGAGGTAGCTGAGCACAACAATTGTTGAGCATGTATGGTTGTCATCGACGATTGATTTTTGTTAAAGTTCAGATTCTTATATCACCCTGGCCTTTCTAAAATTGTGCTTGTTCTTAAAAGTACAAGTTCAATTTTTGTTTTGGTTAGGTAAAAAAGGGTTGGCAAAAAGGGTTTCTCTCTCTCTCTCTCTCTCTGTGGAATACATTTTCTTTTTTCTAATTTTCTTTGAATAAACATTATACATATAATAAATTGAATTGTGACTATTTACAAAAAAGTTATAAAATTTTTCGAGTATCTTTCATCCTTTTTAACACACCACAGAAGTATCAGTATATTGGCTTAGATGAACTTCCACAGAATACATGATAAATTATAATGAAAAACAGACAAAGTTAAAAATGATCAAAACACTGACCTTTTATTTGAGGATTCGGCGTCCTTTTACAATTAAAACAAAGGACACCAAATCCTCAAATAAAAGGTCGGTGTTTTGATCATTTTTAACTTTGTCTGTTTTTCATTATAATTTATCATGTATTCTGTGGAAGTTCATCCAAGCCAATATACTGATACTTCTGTGGTGTGTTAAAAAAGATAAAAGATAGACTTGAAAAATTTTATAATTTTTTTTGTAAATAGTCACAATTCAATTTTTAATTGAAGGTATCTTGGGTGGTTCATGTTATCATGTATGCTGTTATTATACATATAATATTTGAATATATTTTTTTTTTTTTTTGGCATGGAATGCATTATCATATTTTACATTAATTCATATGGGAAAAATTGTTTCGCTTAATGAGTGCTGTGCATTATGAGTAAGATTCTGGAACAAATTATGCTTGTTAAGCAAGGTTCCACTGTATTGTAAAAAAATATATGGAATTTTATATAATCTGAATGCTGCAATTTTATTGCCTGAAATTGCCTATCATAATGTTCACAGGAAAGTATTGGCCCGACGACCATCGCTTGCACATCTTCAGACTTTATTTTCTTGCCATTTTGATGGCATAGACAATATCTATCTAACATATTAAAGACATATTTTTTGAACTCTTTCAGGGAATGTGGCCATTATTAAAGAAAAATTAAGAAAACAGTCAAATACAATAGCACTAGCACATCAAAAAGCAGCTATTACAATGAAATAATCATGTGACCAAAATACACTATACAGTGGTGCCTCGTACAACGTACTTAATCCGTTCCAGGTGCACGTCCGTTAAGTGAAACGTCCATTATACGAAACGCATTTTCCCATAGAAATACATGTTAAAACATATAATTCGTTCCGCAGCATAAAATAACCGTACTGTACCATAAAAAATGAAAATGGAGCAGACACCAATTATGCCGGGTAGTCAGATGTTGTGAGGAGGAGGTGGAAGAACACTTTCTTTACACATTCATACAGATACAGACTTTTTACACATTGCAGCGGGTCTTTTTTTATTGTTTTTTAATCGGAGTCAGATTCAGGAGAGGCTACCGGAACTTGCAGGGTCAACTTCTCTTGTTCCATCCTTTGTTTTTTGCCCGCTGGCTTCTTGAAAAACATGACCAAGGTGGTCTGTTTCTCTTTCTTCTTTAACACCTGTCGGAAATGACGGACAAAGGTGTCATCGTAGAGATCATTGATCCTGTTGGCCTCAGCTCTGTTTGGATAATGAGTGTTGGTAAACTCCTGAACCTCTCCCCATTCGACAAGAAAGTTTTTGTCAACTTTCACTCCTGATGATTTCTTGCTTTGTTTCAATTGAAATCACCTTTCTGTTTTTTTTGAAAGCCATGATGCATTATAAATGACTTAACTTGCCAGATTATATGATACGAATAATTCTTTATTAATTAAGATCACTAAACACTTCTACGAGCTACTCTCGCTCCGTTTGTTTTTTACAACCTCTTTTCGTCCCGCCACCTCGGCATCTACACAATTACATTTCGTTTATTTGAATCGTCAACATATATTACATTACATTTAATGTTTATTTAAATTATCAACATATATTACATTAATTTAATGTTTATTTAAATCATCAACATATATTACATTACATTTCTACTTCAGATATACTAATAATACATTCTAATAATACTAATATATCCTAAAAATAGCAGATTGTCATTGGCAACGGCAAAAGAGTGGAAACATCATTTGCACTTGTTCGAAAAAAGTCCATTGTTCGTCTCACGTAACTGCCGAACGGAAAGTCCGTTGTTCGCAGCAAGTCCGTTGCTCGAGTCACATAACGGTCAAACAGAAAGTCCGTTATTCGCAGCGTTTGTTATTCGAGGCGTATGTTATACGAGGCACCACTGTACTTGTCTATATGGAAATGCAAAAGTTTGGAAGTAAATACAAAATGAAAAATGTCACATTGGAAATGAAACAAATTTTCAATTTTCTGATATTTTTTTCATCAGAAGAAACACCCAATTTGGCAATAAAAATATTGTAGCATGATAGAGAAGCATATTTATCAATGTGCTGGCGCCAAGCACTAAATAAAATAGATAATGGAGATGTAGCACTTTGGAAATAAGCTCTTCAATTAGTTGATGATAAGGAAGCATTTTTAAACATTAATCAAGTTTGTTTTTCAGTGATATATGTAAATCTTATTGTAAAAATGCTGCATTTATTCAATGCTAACACAGCAGAAATGTTTGTTGTTTTACATGTTTCTATGACAATTGCCATCCACAAAATTGTGCTTCCAAAGGGCAAACAGATTGAATAATATTAATGAAGTGGACATTTTGAATAATGATAATTTTGTTTATACCTTATCGTCTTCCCAAATGAATTATAAATAAATATTATATATGATTACCATATATACTGTACATACATGAATGTTTGAAAATAATTTTTAAATGAATATAATAAATTTAAAAATACCAAGAATATCTGTAAAGTGAAAATTATAGTTTTATAAAAAAAAAGAAGAAGAAAACAAGAAAAAAATCATAGTGATATCAATGAGATTCAAAATACTAACTTAATGACTAGGAAGCTGCCACATCCCCCAAATCGCTGACCACTCTATAAATAATAGAAATTCTGAAAGTTTTAAGTGATTGCGCAATTTTCAACTTTAATTTTCTAATTTTTACTACTTTAAAAGATTATTTAAAATTTAATTGTAACTTATTCAATGGGATCGGTAATTTAGTTAAAATGGATAAAAATAACTTATTTCTAAAAAATTTTAAAAGAGGGTATATAGAAAAAGTCTAGAGCTAAAACACCCAATAGGCATCAATTCCAAGGTAACGAATTACAACATTAAACAGTTAACAATAAAAAGATATTTATTTTACACCAATTGCTTTTCTTATCAATGTGCATTTCACCTTCTTTCTTTGGCCTCATCAGTGGATAACAATGCTTGTTTTACATTGGTGCTTTTACACCATGCAAGGTGTAATATATGAGGCTGAAGAAAGAAGGCAGAATGCATATGAATAAGAAAAGCAGTTGGAGTAAAATAAATATTTTTTTATTGCTAACTGTTTAATGTTGTAATTTGTTACCATGGGGAATTGATGCCGATTATGTGTTTTAGCTCAAAGACTTTTTCTATATTTCATCTTTTAAAATTTTTAGAAATAAGTTATTTAGTTAAAATGGATAAAAATAACTGATCCCATTGAATAACTTTCAATTAAATCTTTAATTTTCTCATTTAGTTCTGAGTAGTGTGCCTTACTGCTTCACACATGTAAGTTGTTGGGGATACATTATAACCTCAACGTGTTTGATCAAAATCGATGACCCCAACATCATTCTGTCCTCTCGTAAGATCTTCCAGAGCAATTCTCTTCTGACTCTATTGAAGACTTTAGTAAATACAGGCTAAAAGCTTTTTAATTAATAAAGAGACTAAATGTGTTTTGATGTTATGATTGCTGTTTGTTTACCAGTATTTTCAGAGTGAAGGCTGAGTCTATGCATGATCTGCCTTTCCTGAAGTCATTCTGTTTATTTAATTTTGGTTCAATTATGATTTTTTATTTTATTTGTTAGTATTTTTGATATATTTTTGTATCCAGTATCAAGAAGACTGATGCCTTTGTAATTATTATAATCAGATTTGTTTCCTTTTTTTATGAATAAAGGAGACAAGCTTTATTCCAATTATGTGGGCATTCTTCTGTCATCATTACATTATAGAGGTGGATTAATCTGAGTGAGAAATCTTTGCTTGTATAGTTTGAGCTCCAAGGTTAATCCATCTTCACCAGGAACGTTCCAGGTTTGCTTTTATCCAGTGCATCTTGTAATTCTTTTAGAATAATCTCCTTATGATGACATAAGTTATGGTTATAGATTTATATTTTATGATGGAATGTTTTGTTATGCCATAAGTTTTGCTAGAAATGTTACCAAGTTCCTATTTTGATAATGTTTGTGTTTGCTTTTTCTTTTGTTTCATTACTTAAATTTTTAAAAATTTTGTAAGTATTATGTCTTTTAATAGTATGTAATTTTTCTATAAATTTATCCTACATATCTGTTTTTTTTTGTTTGCATGCTTTTTTGCTTCTGCTCATTTTTTTGTTATATTCAATTTTTTTATTAGTTTTCTTAGAGTTTAGCCAATTTTTTTTTCTTTGATTTTATCACCCCAGTTCTTCAATGATTAATTAAAACTTAAAGATTGCCAGATTAAATTGGGCTGTATTATCTCTACTATTAATAATTAAATACAACGGGCTCATAATACGGATTCGTATATAATGGTGAAACAATTGCGATCGTATTCGTATAAACACGCTAAAAGAGACTTGTATGATATGGTAAAACTCATCGCCGACTCTTGTCGCGACAGGATTGGTCGAATCTAGACCAATAGTGGATATTGCACAAACCGTTCAGTTTAAACAAGCAGCGGACCTACTAAAAACCATTTATTATTTAACAACCATAAAAATTATATTTATATTAATGATATCTCCAAAGTTCAGCAAATTTTTTGCAGAAAAATAATTTATCAGGAAACATGCGCCCATCGTTTGATGCGCCGCTCCGTGATGAAAACAAGCTTAAGCAATGGCATCATTGAACGGTGCACACTCGGTAAGTAATCCTACAATATTTTGTTTATAGCATAGTTTATATGGATTATTCCCAAAAAATTGTGTGTTTTGGAAATGTTGAGTCGAATTAGTCTAGAATCAATTAATTTTATGGTAGAAAACCTTTCAAACAGCCTTAGTCTGTAAACTGCATATGTACCGGGCTGTGATTGGCTCATATATTTAAGGACTTGTAGTACATGAATTTCATAAAACACGGAACTTATCTACTGTGTTATGGGGTACAGAATAATTTGGCACTAGAACTAGGCATTAGGCACCATCTCTTATTAAATTTAATATTTGTTATAAATTTATTATAATTAAATTAATATTAAATAAATAAGATCTAATCGAAGAATAAGAAACAGTAATAAATAGATCACCTTGTAACTCCAGCCGTAGATTTAATAAATCATAATGTTTTCCGCCAAATACAATAGGCCTTCCTCAATGAATTATACCATTTAAAATAAAAGAACATAAGAATATTGAATTCAATGGAAATAATTAAAAACTTAAAAGGTGTTCTAAAGAGAACAGTATCTTAGAGGAAAAAAAAAATTAACAATTACAAATAAAAAAAATAATGAAGATTAATATAAAAAAATTGATTAGAGGACCAAATCCAGGTTACATTTTATATAAGGACTTCCATGCTGTAGGTATGATGTCTGCATCCCTATGGTTAATAACTCCTGTGCTTTTTGTCAAAAATTTCTGAAGCTTTGCAGGGAGGTTTGTGTATTAGGGGATTGATGCTATTAAATTTTGGTGATTAAAGGACAAGGTGGTGGGGATGTAATGGGAGTGGAATGTATCTTCAGTAGGGTTGGACTTAATGACAATTTTACTCATTATTAGCATTTACAATTTTTATAAAATTTATCCCTACTTTCAAGATTAAGCTTTTTGCCATTTTATAATAGTTAAAAATAAAAGTTTTTTAATAAAACTTGATAACAGATGGTGCTCCAAAATTTTAAATGTTGCTAGGAAAGCTGAGCTGGTTTTTGTTACTGGTTTATTTTTATTTGTAATTATTAATTGTTAATGTTTTCCTCCTCTAAGATAGTGTTCTCTTTAGAACACCTTTTAATTTTTAAATTCTTTCCATTGAATTCAATATTCTTATGTTCTTTTATTTTAATTGGTATAATTCATTGAGGAAGGCTTATTGTATTAGGTCAAAAACATTATGATTTATTAAATCTACTGCTAGAGTTACAAGGTGATCTATTTATTATTTTAAATTAATATTTATTAAATAATTCAGAAACTAGTAACTAGTATGGTTATATCTAAATTAACTATGTCTGGAAGTGAAGGATCAGATGGAGATCTGGGAGACCATGTGAATGCATAACTTGTAATGCATTTACATGGTAAGTGCCAGTTGCGAGTTTAAGATCTGTTCTGGGCTGATTTATTTTCTTTCAGAATTTCTAAATTATTTAATAAATATTAATTTAATTATAATTTTTAAATTTAATAAGAGATGGTTGCTAATGCCTACCTCTACTACCAAATTAATCAGTATTTAATTATTAATAGTAGCAATAATATAGCCTGATTTAATTTTTCTTTAATATAACTGTCAGGCTTAGAGATGTTTATTTATATCTTCTTCAAGGATCTGGCTAGTTTCTGTTTTTCTTAATCTCCCTTTCATTCTAATTTGATATAAGCTTTTGTAGACAAATAGTAAATTAAACTCTATACCAAATATTGTAATATAAGGATAGATAGAGAAAATACACTGTCAGGTGGTATTAAAATCCTTTTTATAATGCAAGAAGTTCATGCTTTGTGAAGAGAAAGCTTTTCTACTTAAAGCTAATGACGGTTTCTGTGCCAATCTAATTCTGTTTTGTTAAACAAAGACCCCCCTATGGTGGTAAGAATTGTGGTACTACATGCTATTGCATTGGCTTTACCTGGACCACTTGATCCTTCTTCCAATATTACAATTCTTAGATAGTTGTTTGGGCCTAAAACACATAAGCTAGTGTGGCTGCTGTAATCTTTAGCAAACAAATGGTTTCATCCTACCTACTTGGAAAAGCACTCTTCAAGAAAATTGCTTCTCTAATCTCAAAATTGTGCTTAGTCACCCACTCATCTTTGGAAGCTAAATTTGCCATTAACAGGACTATCAGTTTATTACCTTCAAATACATTCTGCTTTTTCAAATTGGACATGGTATCTTTGTACACTTCTGTTCCTTTGTGTGTGTGGGGTGTTCCCCCCTTCTTTCTGCAGAACTTCTTTCAAGCTTCCGCCTGGGAGCGCAAGTGTGCGTTAGTTTCCCTATGGCGCTTCGTCTAGTCGGTGAGTTGGTTTTTTTCTTCGTCTCTCTTCTTTTTCATTACTAAGGTGAGTGGTGAGGAAACCTTCGTCCTAACTAAACATAAACCCCAACAAAATAGAATAAGAATCAAAATAAAATAAAATAATAATACAGCTCGGACTCAATTCCTTACACTTGTTTTATGGCAGTCATGCTCATTAATACCCTCCTACTCAAAAAAGGCTTAGCCAAACAACAGATTTTGGATATATGAGAGGCTCTTGTTCATCAGTGAACACAATTATTTTCATTTTAATGATAACATCTACTTATAAAAGTAGGGATCCAAATGGTCCTACCTATCTGCTATCTTAGCAGAGTTAATCATGAGAGAATTGAAGTTTAAAGTATTTACTTTCTCACTTACTATCCACTACCCGCTTCTATATTTGCATTATGTAGATGATCTTATTGTGTGGGAGGTACAAACCAGGAGCTGGCACACTTTGTACATCATCTATCTGCCATGTACTCCTCCATTTCCTTCTCCATAGTAGAAGAGATGGATGCAAAAATAGTGTTCTTAGATCTGTACATACGTAGATCTTCTACAGGACTTTTCTACTGTATGTACTGCAAGCTTAATTTTATTTTATTCCATGTTATCTTAGAAACATCTTTTCAGCCTTCACATTACATCAACTCTGCCATTTCCACCTCATTAGAAGAACCTTTTTATTTTCATAAATTCATGAGCTTATTGAATTCAAGTTACTTAAGTTTATGTGGCTGCACACAAGAGGGTATTCATCTGTTAAGTTTTACTATGTTCTTATCATGGTTAAAAATTAAGTATTTCTGCTCACTCCTCTACATTCTATAGCTGACCTGCAGTCACCAATTCCATACCTTTGTTCCCTTTCTATATGCATTTGCTGCATCTTTAAAAAACAACCTCCTGCTGCCTTTCTTCCCAAATCCAGCTTTATGCAGGCTTTTCTGTAATGATAAGGACAGACTCTCTCTTCTCGAGAAATATGGGGTTTATGTTGTACCACTTTCACACCTGACAAATGGGAGAAAATACATGGTACATTGATGCAGTGGTCAGAATGCTGGCAAGTCATTTAGCAGATCACTAGCAGGATGCCACAAAATATACATGCTGCAAGGAGCTTATCAAAAAAGTTTAATTTCAATCCTTTGTGAGTCCAAACTACCTTCCTCAAGTGTTGTGACGATTGTAGGGTGTTATTTACTTGGGAAGCCCTCCTTACTTTCAGATTGTGCCTGTGCAAACCCCAGTTGAGCTTCCTAACTTGTGGATTGCACTTTTTAAACTTTTCAACTATGACACCACACTATCCTAGTCATTTCATGATATATAATGCACTGCAGACTTATGCCATGAAAATGTTTTGAGAGTTCTGTTGCATCTTTTGTTCTGTTTGCCTTTTGTTTTCTCATACTCATAAGCCTCAAATTCCATTGTGAATTTTAAATGTTTAAAAGTTAAGAATGTTATAATGCACATAGTGATGTTCTGTTCCAAATTTGAGATGTTCATTAGCCTGATGATGACAGTTTTGTATTGTGTAAAGTACTTGTGCTATAAAAAGGATTTTAATGTCATCTGATATCTGATAATGTGTTTACTTTATTTATTGTTATAGTATAAGCCTTTGATATTTTTGTCATCTAAAAGTCTTACTCTGAAAGGTTGTGTGTTATTGTTCTTGTAGATTGCATTGCTATTAAGATTTTTCATCTTTATTGTCATTTTATCTTACCAATTAGAAGTTTGTAATCCAATTTGATTTCTGGTCCTCTAGATACATTGTCTATCTTTAACATCAAGATGTCAAAGATGACAATGCTTTTTTCCTATGTACTTTCTGATGTATATTTGTGGATGGCTTTGTGTTTAAAAAAAGGTATTATTCTACAGTTGGAAAATCCCTTAGTCTGATACCACTTTTATTGCAGGTCTTTTTCCAATATTTTGTTTGTATGGACTGATTCCTGGGCGCTAGGGCACTCTGGATTTCCTCGTGCATACGTCCACGAAAACATTAAACAACCACCGAAAAATAACATCCTTTCCGTCTTCGCGTGGCACGTTTGCATTCACCCTCATCCGATCGGCGACCGCCTAGATCAGGCATGGCCAACATACGGGCCGTCTAATGAATTTATGTGGCCCGCGATCAATCTTCTAATATTAGCTACTGAAGTCCGAATAGCTCGATGAAAAATTCTGATGTCTAAAAAAAACAACTCACCGCGCGTTTAGAGTTAACCCTCCATTACAAATCTCGTAAGTACAGCGTAGAACGTTGATAAAGCATGATAATGTGAAAAATGTATCTGTAATCTCTATCTACAATTCAGTCTCTACGGGGTGACTCCGCAATGAGATCTCGCACCACCTCAAAATCTTCCTAGGGCAGCCTGTGGTTCGGCCCGTGAAAAAAGTTTTATTTTCAATTCGGCCCGGGGGCAAAAACTGTTGGCCACCCCTGGCCTAGACGCTACCCTGGCGATTTTCCACCCGTGTGCGCGAAAACTTTTCCAGGTTTTTCAATAATTGATTTTCGAAAGTGTACGTGTCGAAACTAAAACCTTTTTAAATTGTTATGCCAGTTTTTCTTTCTTGTAATAGATAAACGTATACGTGAGGTAGTAAAAAAATAGGAAATGGAAAATGTCTCTATAGGCTATACTAGGACTTAATGTTATCTGCTTATCTTACGTAAATGAAAATTATTAATTTAAATAACTATCGTTGCGACTGCTGCCGTTTTAAGGAACGACCATACCATTTTATTGAATTGGCAAAAAATCTAGACCAAACGATTTAGCTTAAGTGGCCAGTAATACGGCGATAGAATGTTTACTAACGCGACTTTAAATCGCGTGATTTTTTTTCACCGAAATAAAAAAGGTGGAAAAACACCGCTCTACCCGAATCGCAAGCTTTCGAATTTCCTCCGGCGCCCGACGAGGAGAAAGAGTTGGCGCATTTCGGGTGAGGACGGTTTTGCCTTAACGCCACGGCCGGAGAACGCTTTAATTACTTATTAAAAATAGGGTCGGGGCTGCGGCTTTACGGGCGGAGCGTCGTCTGTCCTAACGAAATTTCCATTCTTCCCGCAGATGAAGCGCGTGATGGAGATGCAGGCGGAGAGAAAACGGCGATGGAAGAACAAGGAAAACGCCGGAAAGGAATATTACGCCCCGCCCCCCAAGATCGACAGCTTCGAAGACGTTTACCAATGAAGAATTCCCGAGGGTAGCCGCGCGGCGTCCGGTAGAACGTCGACCGATCCTTTCTTAGTCCCCAGCAGAATTGTATTCCGGACCAATAAATAACGTACGATAGCGCCACCGCTGGTCTTCTCTGGGTCCGCGGGCGGAGGGGTAAGAAGAGCCGGTTACGGAGGAATTAGCGGAAGAGGAGACGGCGGCTCCTCTCGAACGTCGGACTATTTATAGCCGCGCCGTCGTAATTAGGCCAGGTATTCGGGCGCCGGAGTCGGACCGTATAGGGGAGAAAGGTCGGAGTTCGGCGGATACGTCCGGGACTGGGTGTTTTCCGGAGGGCGGCGGGTATTTTTCGTCGTCGGAGACCGGGAGGAAAGGCCGAGTGGGGTTTCTATTTGGGCGCGGCCGTCGGAGTCTGCGGTTGGGTCCGTTCTAAAAATAGACGCTAGCAACTAGACCGAAACTCTGTTAGCGCAGCCAGCTGGCGCCTCACCCCGCCGCCGGGACACGTTCCTACCGTCGATATGGCGTCGTCGGGAAATTATAATATCCCTCGCACCAAAACCTTCAAGAGGATCTACACCGAGGTGAGCCTCCCCCCACCGCCGGGTCCGCGTTCTCCCCTCGCGGTTCGTCTTCCGGGAAGCCGTCGCGTCGTCCTCCCTCCCTTACGTAACGGGCGGAGGCCGCGGCCGAAGGACGGAGGAGAGCCGCCCGCCCCGACGGAAGTGCGACTCTCCTTACCGATTCGTCGAAAGTGGGGGGAGAGGAAACGCGCGGTCCCCGCCGCTTCCGGAAATTACGTTTTGGCCGGAAGAGCTTTCTCCCGCCTCCCGGATTTTAAATCTCCGCGTTTTAAACGCCGCGANTTTGTGTTTTTCAAATAAATTTTCTTTAGTCTCTTTTATAATAAATGAATTTATCTATTTCTAAGTAAAAATTGAAAATGTCTGTAGAAGTAACTTTTTAAAATATCCTTTTTTCTTGATAAACTTTTAATACTTATTATTATAATCTAGACACGTTAATTTTTAAACATATTTGTATATTGGGCCAAAAGTATATATGTACTTGTGGCCCAAAACTCCTCGACTTCTTCCAATGCGGCCCAGAGAAAGAAGAAGGTCGGACACCCCTGCTTTAGAAGTTAATCTATTATCAAAAA
This sequence comes from Centruroides sculpturatus, assembly GCF_000671375.1. Classification (NCBI taxonomy): domain Eukaryota; kingdom Metazoa; phylum Arthropoda; class Arachnida; order Scorpiones; family Buthidae; genus Centruroides; species Centruroides sculpturatus. The sequence continues at coordinate 130,856 of NW_019386041.1, forward strand.
CGTTCGATTCAGCACGACACGCAGTCCTCAAAAAACCGGCGTCTAATTACAGAACGATTCCGTAGCTGTAGTTGTTTTTTACTACGAGATGTCGCTAGTATTGTGACCTTCGGATAGCGCAATGGCTCCCAATTAGTGGTACGCGTACCCAAGGACTATATACTACAAGGATAGTCAGATCCCTATTCTACAATGTTAGCCAGGAATGCCAAGTTAGTGACGTCAGCACGAGACCTGACTTCTCTGTTTCCATAGAGCAGGGTGCGCAGGTGTTTAGTTTTCGCTTTTAATATTCGTCCAATTTTATGATTAACGAAGTGATTTATTTTAATATTTCTCTAATTGTTTTATTTGACTAAGTTTTTTATAAGGTAAGATGATTTAAATATAAGTCATTAAATATTTAAAGCTATATTTTTATGTTAGGTGAAGAACAAAATGCTGAGTACCAGGTGTGCTGTGTATGGTTGCAATAATAACCTTCTTTTTTCAAATTGGAAGCAACCTGTTTACATCGGGTTTGATCAAAAAATGACAAGAGAAATACTTTTAAAATTAATAGCAGAACTTTATTTACTATCGTATAATGTAGTAGCTTGCGTCAGTGACTGTAGTTGCAGTAACATAAGTTTATGGAAAGAATTGAATGTGAATATCAATGAAACGTTTNAATATTTCTGTAATTGTTTTATTTGACTAAGTTTTTTATAAGGTAAGATGATTTAAATATAAGTCATTAAATATTTAAAGCTATATTTTTATGTTAGGTGAAGAACAAAATGCTGAGTACCAGGTGTGCTGTGTATGGTTGCAATAATAACCTTTTTTCAAATTGGAAGCAACCTGTTTACATCGGGTTTGATCAAAAAATGACAAGAGAAATACTTTTAAAATTAATAGCAGAACTTTATTTACTATCGTATAATGTAGTAGCTCACATCAGTGACTGTAGTTGCAGTAACATAAGTTTATGAAAAGAATTGAATGTGAATATCAATGAAACATTCATTATGAATCAATTATTATTATCAATGAAACGTATATTAAAGATATAAATATGTGGTTCGACATTTTTAATAGCTATGCACCAAAAGGTTCTGTTCCAAGCAAAAATGGATATAGTGTAGACTCGGAATTACAAGAAGAACATTTAAATAAAATGATAAAAATAATCTCAACAATGAGAGCGAGTGGAAAAAATGACCTCCAAATTTTCCAGAAAGGAATGATAATCTCAATGAAATCGCTAATTGATCTTTTTCAAGATATGAAATCGACTTTTGATATAAAATACATCTGCACTTAAATCAAGATTGTCTGGAAAACTTTTTTTTTNTTCTAAATTATTTAATAAATATTAATTTAATTATAATTTTTAAATTTAATAAGAGATGGTTGCTAATGCCTACCTCTACTACCAAATTAATCAGTATTTAATTATTAATAGTAGCAATAATATAGCCTGATTTAATTTTTCTTTAATATAACTGTCAGGCTTAGAGATGTTTATTTATATCTTCTTCAAGGATCTGGCTAGTTTCTGTTTTTCTTAATCTCCCTTTCATTCTAATTTGATATAAGCTTTTGTAGACAAATAGTAAATTAAACTCTATACCAAATATTGTAATATAAGGATAGATAGAGAAAATACACTGTCAGGTGGTATTAAAATCCTTTTTATAATGCAAGAAGTTCATGCTTTGTGAAGAGAAAGCTTTTCTACTTAAAGCTAATGACGGTTTCTGTGCCAATCTAATTCTGTTTTGTTAAACAAAGACCCCCCTATGGTGGTAAGAATTGTGGTACTACATGCTATTGCATTGGCTTTACCTGGACCACTTGATCCTTCTTCCAATATTACAATTCTTAGATAGTTGTTTGGGCCTAAAACACATAAGCTAGTGTGGCTGCTGTAATCTTTAGCAAACAAATGGTTTCATCCTACCTACTTGGAAAAGCACTCTTCAAGAAAATTGCTTCTCTAATCTCAAAATTGTGCTTAGTCACCCACTCATCTTTGGAAGCTAAATTTGCCATTAACAGGACTATCAGTTTATTACCTTCAAATACATTCTGCTTTTTCAAATTGGACATGGTATCTTTGTACACTTCTGTTCCTTTGTGCGTGTGGGGTGTTCCCCCCTTCTTTCTGCAGAACTTCTTTCAAGCTTCCGCCTGGGAGCGCAAGTGTGCGTTAGTTTCCCTATGGCGCTTCGTCTAGTCGGTGAGTTGGTTTTTTTCTTCGTCTCTCTTCTTTTTCATTACTAAGGTGAGTGGTGAGGAAACCTTCGTCCTAACTAAACATAAACCCCAACAAAATAGAATAAGAATCAAAATAAAATAAAATAATAATACAGCTCGGACTCAATTCCTTACACTTGTTTTATGGCAGTCATGCTCATTAATACCCTCCTACTCAAAAAAGGCTTAGCCAAACAACAGATTTTGGATATATGAGAGGCTCTTGTTCATCAGTGAACACAATTATTTTCATTTTAATGATAACATCTACTTATAAAAGTAGGGATCCAAATGGTCCTACCTATCTGCTATCTTAGCAGAGTTAATCATGAGAGAATTGAAGTTTAAAGTATTTACTTTCTCACTTACTATCCACTACCCGCTTCTATATTTGCATTATGTAGATGATCTTATTGTGTGGGAGGTACAAACCAGGAGCTGGCACACTTTGTACATCATCTATCTGCCATGTACTCCTCCATTTCCTTCTCCATAGTAGAAGAGATGGATGCAAAAATAGTGTTCTTAGATCTGTACATACGTAGATCTTCTACAGGACTTTTCTACTGTATGTACTGCAAGCTTAATTTTATTTTATTCCATGTTATCTTAGAAACATCTTTTCAGCCTTCACATTACATCAACTCTGCCATTTCCACCTCATTAGAAGAACCTTTTTATTTTCATAAATTCATGAGCTTATTGAATTCAAGTTACTTAAGTTTATGTGGCTGCACACAAGAGGGTATTCATCTGTTAAGTTTTACTATGTTCTTATCATGGTTAAAAATTAAGTATTTCTGCTCACTCCTCTACATTCTATAGCTGACCTGCAGTCACCAATTCCATACCTTTGTTCCCTTTCTATATGCATTTGCTGCATCTTTAAAAAACAACCTCCTGCTGCCTTTCTTCCCAAATCCAGCTTTATGCAGGCTTTTCTGTAATGATAAGGACAGACTCTCTCTTCTCGAGAAATATGGGGTTTATGTTGTACCACTTTCACACCTGACAAATGGGAGAAAATACATGGTACATTGATGCAGTGGTCAGAATGCTGGCAAGTCATTTAGCAGATCACTAGCAGGATGCCACAAAATATACATGCTGCAAGGAGCTTATCAAAAAAGTTTAATTTCAATCCTTTGTGAGTCCAAACTACCTTCCTCAAGTGTTGTGACGATTGTAGGGTGTTATTTACTTGGGAAGCCCTCCTTACTTTCAGATTGTGCCTGTGCAAACCCCAGTTGAGCTTCCTAACTTGTGGATTGCACTTTTTAAACTTTTCAACTATGACACCACACTATCCTAGTCATTTCATGATATATAATGCACTGCAGACTTATGCCATGAAAATGTTTTGAGAGTTCTGTTGCATCTTTTGTTCTGTTTGCCTTTTGTTTTCTCATACTCATAAGCCTCAAATTCCATTGTGAATTTTAAATGTTTAAAAGTTAAGAATGTTATAATGCACATAGTGATGTTCTGTTCCAAATTTGAGATGTTCATTAGCCTGATGATGACAGTTTTGTATTGTGTAAAGTACTTGTGCTATAAAAAGGATTTTAATGTCATCTGATATCTGATAATGTGTTTACTTTATTTATTGTTATAGTATAAGCCTTTGATATTTTTGTCATCTAAAAGTCTTACTCTGAAAGGTTGTGTGTTATTGTTCTTGTAGATTGCATTGCTATTAAGATTTTTCATCTTTATTGTCATTTTATCTTACCAATTAGAAGTTTGTAATCCAATTTGATTTCTGGTCCTCTAGATACATTGTCTATCTTTAACATCAAGATGTCAAAGATGACAATGCTTTTTTCCTATGTACTTTCTGATGTATATTTGTGGATGGCTTTGTGTTTAAAAAAAGGTATTATTCTACAGTTGGAAAATCCCTTAGTCTGATACCACTTTTATTGCAGGTCTTTTTCCAATATTTTGTTTGTATGGACTGATTCCTGGGCGCTAGGGCACTCTGGATTTCCTCGTGCATACGTCCACGAAAACATTAAACAACCACCGAAAAATAACATCCTTTCCGTCTTCGCGTGGCACGTTTGCATTCACCCTCATCCGATCGGCGACCGCCTAGATCAGGCATGGCCAACATACGGGCCGTCTAATGAATTTATGTGGCCCGCGATCAATCTTCTAATATTAGCTACTGAAGTCCGAATAGCTCGATGAAAAATTCTGATGTCTAAAAAAAACAACTCACCGCGCGTTTAGAGTTAACCCTCCATTACAAATCTCGTAAGTACAGCGTAGAACGTTGATAAAGCATGATAATGTGAAAAATGTATCTGTAATCTCTATCTACAATTCAGTCTCTACGGGGTGACTCCGCAATGAGATCTCGCACCACCTCAAAATCTTCCTAGGGCAGCCTGTGGTTCGGCCCGTGAAAAAAGTTTTATTTTCAATTCGGCCCGGGGGCAAAAACTGTTGGCCACCCCTGGCCTAGACGCTACCCTGGCGATTTTCCACCCGTGTGCGCGAAAACTTTTCCAGGTTTTTCAATAATTGATTTTCGAAAGTGTACGTGTCGAAACTAAAACCTTTTTAAATTGTTATGCCAGTTTTTCTTTCTTGTAATAGATAAACGTATACGTGAGGTAGTAAAAAAATAGGAAATGGAAAATGTCTCTATAGGCTATACTAGGACTTAATGTTATCTGCTTATCTTACGTAAATGAAAATTATTAATTTAAATAACTATCGTTGCGACTGCTGCCGTTTTAAGGAACGACCATACCATTTTATTGAATTGGCAAAAAATCTAGACCAAACGATTTAGCTTAAGTGGCCAGTAATACGGCGATAGAATGTTTACTAACGCGACTTTAAATCGCGTGATTTTTTTTCACCGAAATAAAAAAGGTGGAAAAACACCGCTCTACCCGAATCGCAAGCTTTCGAATTTCCTCCGGCGCCCGACGAGGAGAAAGAGTTGGCGCATTTCGGGTGAGGACGGTTTTGCCTTAACGCCACGGCCGGAGAACGCTTTAATTACTTATTAAAAATAGGGTCGGGGCTGCGGCTTTACGGGCGGAGCGTCGTCTGTCCTAACGAAATTTCCATTCTTCCCGCAGATGAAGCGCGTGATGGAGATGCAGGCGGAGAGAAAACGGCGATGGAAGAACAAGGAAAACGCCGGAAAGGAATATTACGCCCCGCCCCCCAAGATCGACAGCTTCGAAGACGTTTACCAATGAAGAATTCCCGAGGGTAGCCGCGCGGCGTCCGGTAGAACGTCGACCGATCCTTTCTTAGTCCCCAGCAGAATTGTATTCCGGACCAATAAATAACGTACGATAGCGCCACCGCTGGTCTTCTCTGGGTCCGCGGGCGGAGGGGTAAGAAGAGCCGGTTACGGAGGAATTAGCGGAAGAGGAGACGGCGGCTCCTCTCGAACGTCGGACTATTTATAGCCGCGCCGTCGTAATTAGGCCAGGTATTCGGGCGCCGGAGTCGGACCGTATAGGGGAGAAAGGTCGGAGTTCGGCGGATACGTCCGGGACTGGGTGTTTTCCGGAGGGCGGCGGGTATTTTTCGTCGTCGGAGACCGGGAGGAAAGGCCGAGTGGGGTTTCTATTTGGGCGCGGCCGTCGGAGTCTGCGGTTGGGTCCGTTCTAAAAATAGACGCTAGCAACTAGACCGAAACTCTGTTAGCGCAGCCAGCTGGCGCCTCACCCCGCCGCCGGGACACGTTCCTACCGTCGATATGGCGTCGTCGGGAAATTATAATATCCCTCGCACCAAAACCTTCAAGAGGATCTACACCGAGGTGAGCCTCCCCCCACCGCCGGGTCCGCGTTCTCCCCTCGCGGTTCGTCTTCCGGGAAGCCGTCGCGTCGTCCTCCCTCCCTTACGTAACGGGCGGAGGCCGCGGCCGAAGGACGGAGGAGAGCCGCCCGCCCCGACGGAAGTGCGACTCTCCTTACCGATTCGTCGAAAGTGGGGGGAGAGGAAACGCGCGGTCCCCGCCGCTTCCGGAAATTACGTTTTGGCCGGAAGAGCTTTCTCCCGCCTCCCGGATTTTAAATCTCCGCGTTTTAAACGCCGCGACCGGGGATCTTCCTCCCCCGCCCCCTCGGCCTCCTCCGGTCGCCCGCGCTTTGGTTTCGGCGGTCGGCGGCTCCTCCCGGCGCGGCGCGGGTACTTTTCGGGTAGAATAGGGAAAAAAGGAGAGGAGGAGAAAATCTAGGAGTTTTCGTTTCGGAACCGACTTTTTTAACGAACTTTTTAGCGACTTTTCGTCCTCGACCGAACCGATCTGGCCGTCCTTTTAATTTGGTCGAGCGAACTCGGTGGGTGGAAAATACTGGCCGTCCTCCGGTAACCCGGCTTCGTATTTTCCTTTATTTTGTTATTTGAAATAGAGAATCGAATGGAGTGGAAGACGAGAATTGTTTAATTCCTGCGATTTTACCGCGCCCAAAACTAATTACTAAAGTAACGGAGGGACTTAAAACCTGCCGCCACTCTACCGTCGTTTTAGCCGGAATTACTTAAAACGGGCGCGAAAATTTAATAATGGCGATTACATTTTTAAGTTCGCGCGTCCGGTAGATGCGGGGAAATGGACGCTTCGGCCTTTTCTTTCTCCGTCCGTCCGGCAAGCTGATTTTTGTTGGAAACAAAGGGAATGGGTAAAAGCGCCGTGATTGGTCGAAAGAAATTACCTTGCCAAGCATTTACCACTTTTTAAATACGAATTTTATACTAAATTCTTATATAAATATAGCACGGTTTCTGTCGTCGGCAGAAGTTTTACAGAATATAAAGAATTAAAATTAAAAATTAACCTATTTTCGATTTTGTGATTTTACACTTCTTTTATCTCCCCCAAACCCCCTCGACCTTTAATCGCCAACTTAATAGCAACCGTCTCCTAATACAGTGTTTCTCAACGGGGGCGATTAGAAACAATTTATATTTTGGGGGGCTTAAAACAATTTTCTGGGCGATATAGTAAAACATTATATTAAGAATAATTTTATTCGTTATATCGTACAATAATTAAACAAATACTGTAACATTATACTAGTCACAGTCTATTCGATGCGGTACGAATTTGGCGTTAGCCTCGGCATCGGAATTTTGAAGCGAAGGAGGCGATACTACGTAACGGTTTTATTGAAGGGGGCGACGATTCGTTAGAGGTTGAGAAACGCTGTCCTAATATATAAACCTCCCTGCAGAATTTCGAATTTTCCACAAAGAGCACCGGAGTTATTAAGCTTCGAACAGGGTGAACTAAACGTCTCCACGCACACGCACCCCCATATACACGGGAAAACCTTTTTTTTTGTTTTTTTCTGCATTTCTCGAAATTTCCAGGTCTCCCTAATCCAGAAACGTAAAATCTTGGGGGGTCGTTTTTGACCGATGGCCATACTTTCCCTCTGTTATATACAATTTGAATAATTATACGAATGGCTTATAATTTACGCGGTCTTAACACTTTTCCGAAGTTCTTTGCATTTTATAACGTCTTTCGATCGAAATAAACGTTGGTCCACCCTTATCCTGCACAAATTTATATCGATTCGTTTTCGTGTTTTGTTTTTTGACACTATTGCCACTCTAACATTTAAATTAAACTTACTCGGAAACTTCTAACCCGTTTTAAAATCGCCCGGCTTTTACACTCCCGGTCGTTACGTATACGTAACGAGGAAAAGTATCGAAATCGTCTGGAATTCGACTCCATGTTTTTTGCAAATCGACGTTCGCAGACCCCCGAACCAAAAGCCATAAGTAAAAAAATCCAACAACGAGAGTTGCGTAACGTTTCCAGCTGTTACGACTTTTTTTTAATAAAAAGTCAACAGCCGGTAGAGTTACTGTATTACGAAAAACAACGGACTTGCGTGTGGCTCCATCTGTTATCAAGTTTTGTTATAAAAGCAATTTTAATTACAGTAAGAACCGGCTTCCTCCATTAACGCTAATTCAATAAAACGTCTACTCGAAGCCTTAAAAAAAGGCCAAAATTTTCGCGGCATTTTATTGAATCTTATATAATACGATTATTTCCGAACACGACCTATCGGCGAAAGGTGGCAATTCGTCTTAGCTTCCCTTAAATCTATGGCTGTGTACACACTAGGTGTTTTTAAACGCGTTTTAGAGAACCAAGAGTTCTGCATAGGCGTAGACACTCAAACGCGCGTTTATAGATTTTTCTTAAAATGCGCGTTTTGCGAGCGTCAGTCGAGCGCTTTGAGATATATGTGTGTGCCATCTTACTGTACATTCGATGGCGCGTTTTCGGGTAAAGTGGACGTACGTTGGCCGAAATGGACAACGATCATTTCGATACTGATCTATTTATTGCTGAAATCTAAAAGAGACCAACCATTGTCAATTGATTTTATAAATATTTTAAAAGAATTAAAAATCTTGGGTTTATTTTGGTCTTAGTTTTGGATACAACGTCGCAAACATTCCACGCGTCAGTCTATCTCGTAATATTGGGTGCACCCAAAATTCTCTTTGTCTCTGCCATCGTCTTTTATAGCGACGATGGAGGAGGCGCACGCGAGCAATTACTTTCGCGTCCATTTCCAAACTGAGCCAGCGCGTACGCTCCACTAAACGATCGTCTAACGCCGAGCTAACGCGCGTTTAACGCAACGCAAAACGTCTAGTGTGTACACAGCCTATGTTTGTTTTGTTCAAATTTGGAAAAATAACATCACGGGTGTCCTAGGCATTATCGACTTCTCTCGGCAAGAATTAACCGTTAACTGCACGGAAGAAGTATGGCCGAAGGTATCCAAGAATTCTCAACGAGTGGGTTGATCAAATTGTCAACCTAATCGAAACGGCAGGACTAGGAGATGTAGACGAGCCGGATATGGAGGAAGTACTGCGGGTTTCTGGTGAGAGTCTTACCAACGACCACCTTGGAGAACTGGCAGGACAAAGAATTCGTGTAGAACTGGAAAATATTGATTCTGAAAACGAAGAACTCAAAGAACTTGTTAGAAATATCCTTAGTAAAAGTTTGGTAACGAATAATCCAGATTTTGAAAGGAGTACAAAAACGAGGCGAGGCGTTTTAAATGCCATCTCCCGCTGTAGACATTCGCTTAAAGAAAAAAATGACACTAGAGTTCATCGCAAAAAACAAAAATTTCAGAAAAGCCAGGACCTTCGTCATAAAAATGAATTTTACATTTCCGCGTGCATATGTTTGTATGTTATTTAGCATATATTATTATGCAAATTAATATAAAAATAGAGTAAAATTTGTTTACTTTTGTCCCCTTTTCCTATTTATACACGTTACGAAAATCCTTTGAGGATTAACCGTGATTTTTTTTTCTATCTATTCACCTTTAAATAAAAATAATTCTTTATACGTTGGGAAATATTTTAATAAGTTTTGTAAATTACTATGTTCGATCCAGCCAGTTATATCCGATTTTTTTTTCGTCTGTTAAGTACATCCTTTGAGGATTTCCGTTAAGCGCTAGACGAGGTCTTACTGTACTATAAAATGGCAAAAAGCTTAATTTCGAGGATAGCGATGAGCTTTATGAAAAATTGTAAATGTTAATTACGAATAAAATGTTAAGATCTACCCTTCGACCTTTCACCACCGAAATTTAACAGCAGCAATGCCACCGTGCCAAATTCGTTTTCTTAATCTTTACTCCGTCCCGCGATATTAAGCGAAATAGACGCCAACGCATACCCAGGCAATTTTTTTTTCTTCTTACTTTTCGGAAGGTCCGAAAACGCGGAGATTTGCAAAAACCTCTGAGGGTCAAATTTGAGACGATTCGCATACTTTCTCTCGTTACGTATACGTAACAGTCGGGAAAATAGAAAGCGGGAAGAAAATGCGCGGGGTGTATTTCGTTTAATATCTAGATTAACCCCTTTCGCAACGTTAGCAGATTTAATAATGTCTATTTTTCGCGATTGTCGATATCGTCGTTCTCGGAATCTCGAACACGCGTGCCACCTTCGTATTTCTCAACAATCTCTTTTTTCAGTTCCATTTTATTTTTCTGTTGCCTTTTTGCGGTTCGTGATTAATAAAAGTAATAAAATGTTACTTACAAATTAAAATCAGAAGAAATTTAACAAAGTTATAAACGTCTAGTCTGGTCTAGTACACCGATAGTGCTACTTGTTCGTAGATGGCGCGTATAATTGAATTAAGTCGTATACCGAGCAAAATTTGTATTCTAAAGCAGACGTATACCGAGATACCACTGTACTTGATTCCAAGAATTTATAAAATTTAAACAAAATGAATATTTGGCTTTTGTGGACCAATCTCGTTTTATTATAGTTATTTTTTAAAATAAAATCTCAAAACGGTGGGGAAAGTTACGCGGCCCTTTGCTGGATTTTTCGACGTACTAAGACCGTTCCGTATCGAAACGATATTTTATATTACGGTCAATACTCTTCTACGGTAAGCGTGGCCGTTACAGTACCGACGTCCCCTATCGTCGGGTTGCCGACCTAACGGGCAACCGCGACGATAGGGCAAATTTACTATTAACCCGTAGGTAATACTTTCGTACGAATCGAATGGATAGAAATAGCCGGGCCGTAAGAAGACTCCCGTAGATTTCTCCTTTTCCGGTGCTTTTTAATTAAATCTCTCGGAAAGAAAAATTTATTTCCTTCAAATACGGTTTCGGGAGGAAAAGTTATCGGAAATCGGTTATTTTTTATGCGGAAATGACGGTTAGTTTTTCTTACGACGGCGAAATTATGGTTTCAACGTCGGTTATTGGACTCGTAATTTACCGCCACCGCATTATTGGCAATTGCTTAATTTATTCCGTACTTGTTAATTAAAGTACGCGTAGAACGTTCGGAACCGAAAAACACTTTCTACTGCCGTGTTTGGATCCGTAATTTTTAACGAAAATCCGAATTAACGGTAATAAAAGTCGATTTTAGTTTATAGAACAGATATTAATGCCGTTAGTTACGAGAGATTTTATCTGGCCCGGGTGGCTACCGGTTTCTACCAGTCGCGGCGCTTTCGTTGTCGACGGCGGTGTAAATAAAATTCGCGGTCACCCGTCTAGGGAAATTTCCCGGTTCGGTACGAGTAGAAAGTCGGACGTCGTCCTCGGAAACGGTTTTTTACGCAGCGGGAGCAAAAGGCGCGCGATGTTTATCGGAAATGTCGTGGTAAAAACGGCGAAGTAAGAGACGGTCCGTCTGTTCTTTTTGCCGGCAAAATTGCGGAGGCCGACGCAAAGAAATTACACTAATTCGGCTCTTTTAAGCCGGGTATCCGCGCGCCCGACCCGGAAAGACCCGGCCCGCGACCGGGAGGGGCGGCGGGACGAACGGTAACGGAGCCAAGAGAAAGGGGGAATCGAGACCCTTTGTTCTTACGAGGAATTAATTATTCCGCTTTTAAGAACGCGTCGATCCTTACTTAATTGTCGCGTGTGGTGGAAGAAAAGTTTACCGGAGGACGGATCCATCCACCGGGCACTCGGGGTCTTTCCACTCCTCTAACGAAACGGTTCGACCTCGTTTTCTAGGAATTGGGATGCCAATGCGTCGACCGGGATGTTAACGAAATCGAAATTTTTCATAATAATAATAATTGGATCTGGGTTTTGTTTTTTCCACAAAAGCGGTTGCCCAGACGACCGCGTCCCATCCGTTCGATTCATTATTTTTCATTTTCGAAACTACGGGCATTTCGTCCGGATGCGCCACCGTAGAGGGTTGGGTAAAAAGAATACTTCGGCCTCGAAGATGGATGGCGTCGTCGTCCGTCGTTCGTTTATTCTTTGTTCCTGCGAAAATTGCTTGCGTTTATTTCCGACGACAACGATTATTCTTTATTTCGACTCGGGTGACTGGACGAACCTTCTAACCGTACTCGAGATTACATTTATAAACTATATCAAACGATCTTAGGTCCAGTCGCTATCGACCTGGCGTACTTCTGAAAATACGCTAGGGTTGTTCGGATAACCGATTATGTACGAAAAATACCGTGTTTCCCCGAAAATAAGACATCCGCAGAAAATAAGACCTAACAGATTTTGCTGAATTGCGAAATATAAGGCCTCCCCGAAAGTAAGACCTAACGAAGTTTTTTTTTTAGTCGTAACGGTTATCGACAGATGGTTGAAAGTGGCCGTTGCCTTTTTGAAAGTACAGCCACTGATTGGTCAGCAGACAATTACGCCACACGGCATGATTTGCATAAAACTATGGCTCGGGAATCACAAATTTGCGTAATGTTACGGCTGGTGATGGCTAATTGGTCGGCCGGGAATCAAGCCCCATCACATTCGCATAGTGCTACGGTTCAGTAAGCACTAATTGGTCATAGAGTCCGATGTTGACGCTATAAAAAGGCGACAGTTCGACACACCGGATATACGTCACTCTCGTCTAAGTTCGACTTGGGAATTTTTTGTTCAATAATAAATGTGAATTCTTTCTGGAAAAAATCAGACATTCCCTGAAAATAAGACCTAGCGCATTTTTCAGAACAAAAATGAATAGAAGACACTGTCTTATTTTCGGGGAAACACGGTATATTAACCTATCCCGTGTTGAAATTTTTCTCCCTTACGTTTTCGTCGATGTTAAGCCTAACGTAAACTTTTAAAAATAATAATCGTGGCTATTGTATCGTTAAAAATTATTTCTTTGTTTTTTACAAACAAAATAAAAATATAAAAACAAAAACAATTATACTTTAGAACAGGGGTGTCCAACCAGCGGCCCAATAAACGTGTAAACAAAAGCGACAAATGTTTTGATTTATTATTATTTATTTATTTCAACGGCATAAACTCAAAAAAAAGTTTCACAAAGCGGTAAACCTTTATTCATATTTTATTTTTGAGTAGAAAGAAAATATTTTCAAATACTTGGAGACGTGTGAATGCGGAAGGATTACTAAATAAAGCTGGAGTTGTGACTCAAAGGATTATAGGAAAAGAAGGGAAAGATGAAAAAGGACAAAAGATGTGGTAGTGAGAAACGTTAAATAGATCTTCTGTTAAGCAAATATGGATCCGTAAATTTTCAACCTTTTTCACTTCTTTACCTTTTGTCTTTTGCTTCTTTTCCCCCGCACTCGGGTCTATAATTCTTTGATTCACAACTCCAGCTTTATTTAGTATTTCTTCCAACGTTGCAAGATTTGGCTACATTGGGCCAAATGTGGCTACTTTTTTTTGAAAATTATCATTTGGCGCTTTGGCTACTTTTTCGGCTATATATTATTTATAATTATACTAGCTTACCCGTCGCGCATTGCTGCGATCTCAGAAAAAAGGAAATTCAAGCAAACTCGTTATGATAACATTCAATTTACATTTTATTATTTTTATTGAAACTTATTATTATTATTCATTTTCATCGGGTAAACATTTCAAAGTGTCGTTTCAATTTTATTTATTTATTGGAGTGTTTGTGGAGACGCGATATTTTTTGTTTTTTCGTCTGGTGCGTACACGAATAAATCAGAAGCTTTTCCGACGCGTGAGCCGGCCACATACAGTTGTCCATGCGAGAAGCACGGATTCTCCAAATTTAACCCACACACTCGCAGCGATTGTCAGAAGTGCGATATTCCTCATTTTTATATATTTTTTAAAATCCTTTATAATTTTCATTATTTAATTGCTCCTTCCTCTCTTCCTTGGCGTGTTGTGAAATTTCTCATGGTTGGATAATAAACCGTTTTATTGTAATTTGTCTTTTTAAATTATTAGATGATATTAAAATTTGGAAAGGGGGATTTCTAGATCGGTAAAATAGGCGAATTTCCTTCTACAACTTCGGTCGTTGTTCAGTATACAGTTAAAGTTTTAACAAAGTTCGAGCGAATACGTAATTAGCAAAAAAAAATTGAAATAAAGTGATTAAACAAACATTATTAC